>NC_048604.1:96525705-96825705 GCF_003668045.3 Cricetulus griseus
CTAGGAAGCTTCCAACAGCTTTAACTCATTACATCTTCACAGTTTTTTTTTTAATATTTAAAAGATTCCATACGGTTGAATGAGATACCTAATCATGAATAATAAAATCATATCCCATCTCAGTTCATGGAACTTCTTTTTGTTTCCCAATTTAGCATCAATTCTTTCCAAATCACTTCCATATTCTGTATTAATGCTATCATATTTCTTAAACCTACATATAAACAAATATAAAACCATCTCAACTTAGGAAATGTGCCTCAAGCCATCCATATTTTTGCTGTCATGAGTATTTCTTGTACTCTTGAAAGTTTAATGTTTTTACTCTCCCATTTTCTTATCATAAATGGTTCTCACCAGGAGCCCATCATAATTTCCCAGGTAAAGAACAGATGTGTCTTCCTTTACAAAGTAAAGTGTATCTGAATTAGTAAACAGAGATGAGCTTGTTGCCCACAATACATACCAGATATCAGCTGATGTTATAGCAACACAAATCTTACCTGGGTTTGGTTTTCAGTGCCTTACTACCAAATGGATGCAACTGAATATTAAAATGCCAAGAAAGTGACAGAAAGAAGTTCAAACCCAATGTTCAATTCAAGAAGCACCAATACAAACATGGGCAATCAGCATGAACAGAGCCTACCATTTAACTTATAGCATATGACTTATTAGTAACAAATTTTGGGTTTGCTAAGAGGTGACAATTTAAGATTAAACTGGCCACTCATCGAAGAAAGGTTAATTGAACATGGATGTGCCAGAAATAAATGTCTCAGGAGTCTATATCAGTGCCCGTGACAAGACCAATGGTCGTCTAGGTGAGTCAGGTCTTTCTCTTGGTGGGTCTTAGGTTCTTAGAAAAAGAGGTGGGTAAGATCACTCTTCTGATGGGGAAACACAAATAATATCTCCACCTGTTATGGGGAGGGCTTTAGCTGTGACAATGTAACTATAGAGATCTCCTGTGAACATAACATTGTCTTCACTCCAAGACCTACATCTTTCTAAATCACCAACATGCTGTAAAAGGCTCTTTATTAGGAACTTTTACTCATAACTCTTCCCTTTTAGAGATATAACTTCCAGAAATTATGAGTAGAAAATGGTACAAATATGGATTGAACAGTTTAATGAATATCTAGCTGTGTCTACACTTGATCACTATCAGATCAACCTATAGGATATTTCTGGGCTCCCAAATCACTTATTCACACCCCTCTCCCACCAGCACCCCCTACCCATGTCCTTCTCCCACCAGTACCCCTAACACTATTCTGACCTCTAGTGCCATAAGGTGGGATTGCTGTATCATAAGGTATAAATTTGTTTAGTTTTAACTGGTCCTGCTAGAATGTTTGCAAATATGTTGAACCAATTTATAGTCTTTTTGTTTTGTTTATTCTTTCTCTCCATTTTTATTTAAATTAGAAACAAGATTATTTTGCATGTCAACTCCAGTTCCCTCTGCCTTCCTCCCCCCCACCCCCACCCAACTAACACCCTACCTATCCATACCCTTTCTGCTCTCCAGGGCCTTCCATAGGGGGTATTCTAGGAATAGACTTTGGGAGGCCATTCCACATAGAGGGACACTCCCTGAGCCTAGACACAATGGGGTGGGTCTAGGCCCTATCCCAAAGGACATAACAGACTCCAATTTACGGTCTTAACCAATGACTTTTTGTTTGCCTAGGTTTTTCTGCTGTTGGCACTGAAAATGCTCAATTTCTCTTCTTTTCCTCTTTGCTTGACCTAAACTAGGACAAGGTTCATTACCCTCCTGGGTTTGTCATGGTGTAAAAGCCAATATGGCTGCCATTTGTCTTTGTTTGTGGTAGCACATCAGGAGTGACATAGTGACATACTGTGAATTCACAGAGTGAGTGTCACTGTGAATCTTACAGTAAGTTTCCACAAACCTAAAGCAAGGTCATATCTGTAAATCTCCACAGTTGATGACCTGTGGTCAATAACTAATGATGTCTCAGAGTCTGAATTACTTCTGCTTCCCAGGTAATAAGATGAACAATTCTCAAAGGGAGCCAAGATCTACTTGAAAAACAGCACACTCTAAATGCTTAGAAGTGTGAGAGGAGCCCAGAGATGTTGCCAACAGTGTCATCATTCAGGCTGTCTTTCAAATAGAAACCAGCTGATGTTGACTCTTTGTAATTTTTCTTATTAAAAATATAATTAGGATGAAATCTTTTTGTTTTAGCTATTATTCAATTAGCCTTAAAGAAATGTGTACTTTTTAAAGACTTGAGCCTAGCTCACAGTGTGTGTAACACAAATATTCTGTTTGACATTCATGTCATAGGCTATTAGTGCCATTTATTAAAAATTTGATTTATTTTAAAATGTTTTTTGAACAAAAGAAAACAAAACACAAAAGAAAGAAACAGCAAAATGCCAAGTGGCAATTTGTCTGATTTGCTAAAAATGTTGTTTTTAATTGAATCCCTTTACAGTGATTTAGAAGTGAAAATAAATATATAAATGTATACCAGAGAATATCTCTACACTTATTTTGCCTCCAACTAAACTAAGAATATGTGTCTGATGACATGAAGTGTTATCTAGGGCTTGATTTAGAAATATCCAGCAAATAGGAATGCATAAAGTAGGTAGTACTGTTGTTTTGATCGATAGATATGCCACTAAACTGTCTTCAAAATAGTTATATTTATGCCCACAGATTAGTGCTACTCTTAGAAGCTGCTTTTTGCAGTGGGAAGCAGCTAGTTAATACAGAGACTAATACCTGATCAAAGTGCTAAGAAAAAGTGACTACTGAGTGTGTGGTCCTAAAGAGTATGTCTGTATCACCTCCTTCCCCAAAGCACAGAGAATGTTGTGGAAGAGGAGGTGGAAAGAATGTAAGAGCTAGGGTTTGGTAGGAGTGCTGTGAAATTCTGTCCTTTGAACATGCTTTGGCTATTGGACTCATAAACTCACAATAGTGATTGTTATCTGCACAAGACTAGCACCAGACTGGGTGCACCAACATTTCATCATAGATAGGAAAGGGTCTCATGAGGTCCAACCTCCCACAAAGGTATTAAATTTGGTGAGTTAAAAAAAACAAAAATAAAAGCATTAAAGTGGGAGGGACACTTGTTGGAAGAGGAAAGAATTTAGTGGGAGAAGAAGAAGTTGCTGGTCAGTAATGGGGGATAAAAATGAACACAAATTATTTCTGGGAGGAATATGGCTGCGTGTTTTCACGTACCTTACCTTTTCCCACCCATGATCCCAGGTTTGAAGTGCATGACTTCATATCAAAATATGCTAACTCCCACTTATAGGGCTTAATTCAAGAATGGGCATGTAATCCTCAGTGGATCAACCATAGCCTGCACTGAGACTTTGTTGGAGCTGTTAGTAAACAAGGAAAAACAAAGCTACAACTCTGATGGGGTTGTTGAGTGAACAGTTGCAAATTGTGGCCTTGGCATTTCCAGAGGCCATTGTGACCAAGAGATTATAAGAAACAAGAAAAAAAAAACATACAAGCCTGAACTGTTATTTAAATCACTCACCCTTGCTATGCCTGAAGCTGAAGAAACAACCCCCAGTGTTTTGTGGTGTCTGAAGCCAAAGGTGTTAAGGAATTTTTTCCATGTACTATAATCTGTATTGATTTTGTTTTGTTTGTCTCTTGGAACTCTCCACATGCTGATGACTCCCAAATCCACATCTGTGCCCAAAGCTTCTCTCCTAAGACACAGACTTACAGAAATAATTTCCAAATTGAATAAGCTCTGCACAGATGTCCTACAAGAATCTCAAGCACAGCATGCTGTTTATTAAATGACAACTGGAATAGTACTATAAACATAGACTTACTTGCAACGTTGAAATTTCGACCAGATTGCAAACTGTATGAGGACAAGAACAGTACTTGTTTACTCACTATTGTATCTCCAACATTTGGAGGAATACATGGTCAATAAGTATTTAGCAAATGATGAGTGAACCAACAAATACACCAAAGAAACGACTCTTATCTACCATATGCAATGAATCCTGTAAATTTTGACTCATGAGTATCTCATTTCTCATATTTTATCCCACAATAACACTCTACCACTTATTTCAAGCCTAAATTACTCCTTGGTTGGCTCACTGCAAAAATCCCCTATCTCCTTCCTCTATCTACCCTCCTCCTACCTCCCATGCTCTTTCTAATAGAACCCAGATTCTATTGTGCCTCTGCTTACACTCTAGAGTCACCTATATTGAGTCTTATGCAGCTTGCCTTTCTCTCCAGGATGTCTCCAGGCTCTCAAACTGCAGCCACTGCTCAAGGAAGGGGAAGCCACTTTGCCCAAAATTCATCAGCATGTTTGCTGCTATGCACATACTATGATCTTTTCCCATACTCTTCCTTTCACCCTCCTAATTATTCTGTAAAACTAATGCCCAATCCCTTAGAAAGCCTTCTCTGGTATCTGTCTTTTTTTTAACCACCTTTTTTTCTAGTAAAGCATTTAAGTGGCATAGACAGTTTCAGTGCTAACTTCTGTACAGAAGTTTCTTTTCCTTTTGTGCACATGGTTACATAAGATTTCCTAGTCTCCCTTGCAGCTGAGGATGGACGGCCACATGATCTAATCAAAATCAATGGACCTTGGGAAGAGATGGCATGTGCCACTTCCAGGCATCATGGCCCATAGAAACCTCTTACATATGAACCTCTCTCTCTCTCTCTCTCTCTCTCTCTCTCTCTCTCTCTCTCTCTCTCTCTCTCTCTCTCCCTTCAGTTGATTAGAGATGTCTTAGGTCCCAGTAGAGGACAAGCCATAGTAGGGCGGCTTATATAGTTTCAACTTGTCTCATTCTGTGGTCAAAACTGATAGATAAAATAGATATACCACCCCAAAATTTATAAAAAAAGGAAATTAACACTTACGTATCAAGTTGTTTCCCTCCCCAAACTGCCAGCTACTTATTGTTTATTTTTCCACTGTTAATTTTTACAGCTAGAAAGCCACTAGTAAAACTTGATTACAAATTGTGTGTACCATTAGAGATTTAGATTCAAAAGATATTAAAGGAGTTGCTGCCCTCTATAGAATAAGATCTTTCTTTCTGTTCTCTCTTTCCCACTAACCACAACCCAAACCCCTAGGCCGAATACAAAACAAAAAGGAGCAACTGCTCTGGAAAGGGCACTGTTAGCATGGGTGGCTCCCTCTCAGTACCAAACTCACAGTTGCAAATGTTCTTATTTCCCCAATGATATTATTAATGTTTTGTTGAAGACAGAGCACAAAATGATTAAATCAATCCCAGGGCCCAAACTGTGAGAAGAAAGCAGCTTCAGTTCCAAGTCTGTATGAATCAAGCTCCAAGCAATACTCAAGGTGGTTTCAGTAAGCATCTGCAATTATATATCACCAAGGAACTATGCAAAACTTAGCTAGTCAGTTGCCTTGTAAGTAATTTATTTTAAAACCTTGCAAGATAGTCACACAAAAGGAAATTAATTCAGAATGAAAGTCTGGAAATGTGTGAGCAGGATTATTTAACAAGAGGCACAGGGGCAAACTTGGGGTGGTGCAATGGTCTATAGCTTACTGTGATCTGTGCTTAGCCAGCTGCTTATACCATATAGGCAAAAAACCTTTCTGAGCTTTTTTATTTTCTTGTGTATGAATCACATCCCAGCATATCTATTTATATTTTAAATTTTGAATTAAAACCTAATTATTGCTTACCCCCTTTCTTTTCCTTCCTCCAACCTCAACTACTCCTATATCTCCCCCTCACTTCTCAAATTGATGATGGCCTCTTTTTCTTTATTAGTTTTGTTACACACAACCACACACACACACACACACACACACACACACACACACTTGAGATGGACAGAGAGAGAGAGAAAGAGAGAGAGAGAGAAATATGCCCTCTGAGTCTATTTGGTGTTGCTTGTGTGCAAGATTTCAAGGCTGACTTTGATAACCACTTAGGGTGCTTATCCCTGAGAGAGACTAATCTCTCTCTCTCTCTCTCTCTCTCTCTCTCTCTCTCTCTCTCTCTCTCTCTCCAGTTGCCTGTACTTCTTTGTCTAGGGATGGAACCCATGAGATTTCCCTCTTCCAAGTTAGTGTGTCTATAATTCATCACAATTTTTAATGTATGGAAGTGTGTACAGTTCTTCAAAATTTTTGTTTTACAGCACTAAGTTGAACTTAGGGCCTTATGAATTACAGCCAAACGTTCTACCACTGAGCTATATTTCCAGCCACCTATAGTTATTTTAGGGGCTGGAGAGATGGCTTAGCAATTATTCACACTTACTGGTCTTGAAGAGGACCCAGGTTCGATTCTCAGCACCCCCTATAGTGCCTCACAACTATCAGTATTACCAGTTCCAGGGGATCTGACATCCTCTTCTGGACTTTATAGGCACCAGGCATGCACATGGTGCACATATATACATGTAGGCCAAATACTCATAGACAGAAAATAAAATAATGTTTAAAGTTTATTTTTAGTATATTTTAGCAAAAATGTTCACTAATCATTGTTCTAGTTCTACGTCAAGATATCTCCTGATGGATTTTGTTTTCATTTCGTGGATTTGATTTTTTTAGATTTTTACTTTTCGTTTCTTAGAACCACCATATAGCTTGACTATAAAGGTAAAATGATCAAATTGGCCGGGTATTGGTGGTGTACACCTCTAATCCCTGCCCTTGGGAGGCATTGGCAGGCGGATCTCTGTGACGCCAGCCCGGTCTCCAGAGCAAGTGCCAGGATAGGCTCCAAAGATACACAGAGAAACCCTGTCTTGAAAAACAAACAAACAAACAAAATCAAATTGTTTATGGCTTTGTGATTCTTAATGTTAGTGTTTTTCTAGTAGCTGCTGAGAATTTTTGTGTTTAAGACTATTCTCTAAGCCGGGCGTTGGTGGTGCACGCCTTTAATCCCAGCACTCGGGAGGCAGAGGCAGGTGGATCTCTATGAGTTTGAGACCAGCCTGGTCTACAAGAGCTAGTTCCAGGACAGCCTCTAAAGCAATACAGAGAAACCCTGTCTCAAAATAAAAATAAAAAATAAATAAAATAAAAAGACTATTCTCTAATAGAAAGGAAAAATACGAGGATAATACCCAGCAGAGAACAGCTAATTTAGCAAATGAATATATTTTTCTGTTTTCTCTGTTTGTCTTTGCAGTTGCTCCTTCCTCAGACCTTCTCTTAGGAGGAAGCATGTAGTGGTTATAACAGCTTTTGTGTAATGGAGTCTCCAAACTGATGATCTAATTTAAAAGACATGATCTCAATTTTTAAGATTTCAGAATAAAGGAAGGCTGGACATAGAGAAGTTAGCAAGACTATCTAGGGGTATGAAGTGGGTCACACTGAGTGGAGATGCTCAGTGCTGAGGCTTTCATTTGACTTGGCCCTGCTTATCCTTTCTTTGCATCTTGTCTGTGCCTTTCAAACCTTCATAACAAGCCAAATCTTCCTCCAAAGAGGATGCAGAGCCCAGGTTTCTTTACTCTCCCAGCACAGTGAAAACAAGAGGCATGGTAGGATAGCCTATGAGTAAGATTCCTGCCTGCTGACCTCTCTGACATACACTGCATGGCTTCAAGACAATTTGCCAGCCATTCATATCTTCTTTGGGCAGCTTCTGTTCTGAAATGCCAGCTGCTTGTTCCTTTGGGCCTGAGGTCATCCCTGGGCTTTCAGAACTGAGAGCTGGCCCTCTTTTTCAGATATGGCAGTGACAAAGGACCCAAAACCTTAGATTAGTCTGAATGCCCATCTTTTCTCAAGGTTCCAACTACAGGAACACTTTGAGGAGTTGAATTTCTCTTCTCTGTAATGCTACCTATTTATCTGTAAGAGTAATTTCTCTATCCATGCAATCATTTAAGGATAGAGAGTTCTTAAGGTCGCCTTCCCATCTCACTTTTGTCATACTTTTTGTCGCTTGCATTCTTTGTTTTCCACTGGTTTGATCAGCCTCAGCAGCTTCTAGTGTTTTATTTCAGCCTCCGAACTGCTCTGCTACTGCCTCCTTCGGAGCTCACATGTCACTCAGTCTGAAGCAGTGGCATGATCTAGCTTTCTCGCTAGGGGAATTTCTGCGTGGGAATACCATTTTCTTCAGTTCCCCTTCAAATGGAATGTTCTTCACTCCAGTTCATTATAGCTTGAATATCATTGTTATAGCTTCAGAGTCATGGTGACAAGATGTAGCTGTATTTTTATTTGGGCCGCCAGCTCACAAATAATCACATAGAGACTTATTAATTATGAAAGCTTGGCCTTAGCTTAGGTTTGTCCCACTAGCTCTTATAACTTAACTTAACCTGTTTCTATTAATTAACATTTTACCATGTGGCTTTTTACCTTTCTTTAATTCTGTATGCCCGACTCCCTCCATGTTTCATTGACATCTCTATGGCATAATTCACACACCTAGATTCTTCCTCTTCTTCTCTTTCCCCAGAAATCCTGCCTATTCTCCCTGCCTAGCTATTGGCTGTTCAGCTTTTTATTATACCAATACAGTAATACATCTTCAAACAGTATACAAATATTCCACCACAAGATTCTTCCTTAGTTTATCTGAGAGAGGGCTTGATCTGTCAGAGAAGCTGCAATCACCAAGTACTTATACCCAAAGATCCCATAGTACTGTAGAACACAGCTGCTACTGTTTAGATGCTACCACTTCTGACTCTCAGCTAACCCAAATACTGTATGCCCGTTCCAACAGGGATCAGGTCATCTTGGCACCTTCTTCCTGAAGAATCTTCCACATAGTAGCAGGTTTGATAGCACCTATTGTACACATTAAATCAAGTGGATTGATTTTTCTTGGGAGAAACTGCAAGCACTAGCAGATGTTGAACATTGTGTAGAAGTGGAAAATGATGTCATTTTGGTGCTGAAAAAATTGCAGTTGCTTGATTGAAATTTGCAGCTGTTGCACGGGTCACTCTTCCAATGAGCCTGGAGGGTATCAGCTACAAGTTCCAAGGATTCAGCAGCATTTCAAACTGGTACCTAGTTAAGCATTTTAAATAACATTTTTTCCTCCTGAAATAATCTATGCTCTTATGTGTTATGTTGACTAGCTCTCCCACTGCTAATAATAATAATAATAATAATAATAATAATAATAATAATAATAATAATAATAAACAGTAGTGGTTCATGTCTACCTGACACCTTGCATTGTGGCTTTATTTGCAAATAAGACATATAAGTAGGTAAGGTGAAGTCACATTGAATTAGCATGAGCCATAATAAATAAGGTCCAATATAAAGACAGGAGAAGACAGAGATACACTGAGAAGGTAATGTAGCAACAGAGGCAGATAAGAGTGTGATACATCTTCAAGCCATTGAATTCTAGGGATTGTTGTTGGCAACCATCAGAAGCTCAGAAGAGGTAATGCAAGAGTGTTCCTTAAAGCCTACAAAGGGAACATAGACTTGCTAAAAACTTGATAATGTATCTCCAGCCTCCAGTATAGTGAAATATTCATATTTCCGTTGTTTTGGGCCACCCAGTGTGTGGTGCTTTGTTAGAGTAGACACAGAAAACTAATGTTCTTTCTTTCATTGTCCATACTATGTATTATTCCCAGATTCTTCTCTAAGTCCACACCACTAGAAGAATGTTACAGTTCTAAAGCCAGATTAATTGAGCTTGAACCTCTAAACTGCCAATGGATTGACTTTGAGCAATTGTAAGCCTCTTGCCTAAGTTTTTATGACATGTAAAACAGGAATGAAATGAATTAATGCTAAAGTTTTATGTGTTTTTGTTGTGTGAAAAGATATCCACTTGGTTCAAATAGCCGTGTGTAAATGGGAATGGTTCCAAGAAGGAGGAATTACAATATGAGATAGACCTTCAAGATCTTGATGAGGCTAACCAAAGACCATGCAGGTAGGAGAAAGTGTAGTAAAGACTTGTTGGGAATATACAGGAATAAAGCAACAATACTCCATTACAGCAGGGCCCCCTGACCAGTATTGAAATTTATGATATTTATATGCACACAAGTTCAGTAATGCTATTTGTAGCTGGACCTTGAGAGTCACTGTCTCATTTCCTAAGAGCTGAGGAGAGGAAATACCCTTGGAAGTGTCTGATCGTTTGACACTGAAACTGACATTGCCATCTACAAATATGTTAGACTATGTTTATAGCTATCCTAGGATGCATACAGCCTGCCAGCCACACACTGGACATGGATAGAACATACATAATTCATTCCTAGTACATGTGGGGGATCTTAGGCTTTGAGTGGCTCTTTAAAAAATATAATTTAAAAAATCATTCTTTAAGAATTTCATGTGTTTACGTTTTTTAATCACACCTACCCTCTACACCATGTCCCTTTTCCAACTTCATGTGCTATCTCTTAAATAACAACTTGAGTTAAACTAGTATTGTGTGTATGTGTGTGTGTATAAATTCATCCACTGGGGGCATGGACACCCTATACAATGTCATACTCCAGAAGGAATGGGACTCTCATTCCCAGAAGCTATCAATTGCCAATAGCTTTTGAGCAGCTTCTTGAAAATTAATGCGAATTAAAATGCTTCCCAGACTCTACATGAGTCTGGAATGGGTGGGGATATAGAGTCTTCATTTCTAGCAAACTAAAGATGATGAGGGTTCTGGTCTAAATGCTAGGCTTTAGCTCAAAATCCTTGCTACATTCATGCACCAATAGCCTCAGGATTGCTGGGAACTTGTTACAAACATAACACCTTAAATTTCCCCCCTCCTCAAAACTACTGAATCAGAATCTGCACTTCAATCAGGTCCTTTGCTCATGAGCTGTGCCTTAAGATTTGACAGCACCAAATTAGAGAACACTGGGTAACCCAGATTGCTAAAAGGGGTGATCTAGCCTATCTTTATTTTCATACCAAGGTACAAATTAGCTTCTCACAGGGAAATCTTAAACATCTTGATGCCCAGGCAAAATCAGTTCAGTTAAATACAAGTCTCTCTGAAAGTAGAGCTCTGGGAAATTAGTGTTGCTTTTTAAACTCTGGATTATTATTAATGTGGAACCAATATTGCAAGCCACTGATATAGGGAAGAACCTCTAAGAAAGGCCAGAGATACTGAGACCAAAAATTGTTCTTTATGGGGTACTGGCTCTTTGATGAGTTTAGCATTCACAGTAACCAATGTCACAGACTCTGGAAAAATGGGTCAAAACCTGTTTTCTGTTTTGTACCTACCATTTGCTTGTATAATGTCAGTCATGGTACTTGATTTCTTTTTGCCTTGTTTTTTTAAAAACTGGGAATGGCAATAATAGTAGCTATCTCACAGGGTGTTCATTTACAGGAACAAATGTAAAGGCCCTTACTATAGTGATTGAGACATAGTAAATGCTGTGATAGTGTTTCTTCATTTAAATACACATCTTATTCCTTCTAACTTTCTCACTTTCTCGCTTTTCACTTTCTTGTACTCCACATCCAGCACAACTTGGTCCAGGAAAGGATAGACACACAGACATATGTTATAGAAATCTGGGATAAGGTAGGTAGGTTATATCCACTCTGATGGAACAACATTAACTATGGGACAGCATGAAATTTCAGTATGTTTAGCATGTTCAGCAAGAGGAGATCTTAGCTGGTCTTCATGGGTGGTTCAGGAAGAGGAAGGTGCAGTTGCTAGCTTTTGTATACACTGGTTTATTATTCATAAATATTCACGTGGGCCAGAGAAAGGATTTGGCATTGCCTGTGGGTCTCTCTCGGAGTAAGGCTTTGGCAACTGTTATGGGTCTGAAATGTTGGTCTTCTTATCATGGTTGAGCCTATGTCAATGATACATATTCACTCAAGAGTTCATCCGTTGTTTACACCTTCATTCAGGGCTTCCTTGGCTCCCCATACTTATCACTCTATCCTGTCTTCATTACTAGGCTCGGAGACAGCAGTCTAACCTTTGATTAGGTGCACACTAAATATTTGAGGCATACATTACTAAATGGGACTGAATGATTACAGATGAAATAATAATTAAAATGTGCAGTTCTTGATTCTAGGATATGCAGTGTGACAAATTCTCCTGATTTGATTTAGAAGAGGGATTACCTTAGATGTGAGAATTTTGATTCTAAAACTTGTATCCTGCAAACCAGAATGAGTCAGGGACCAAAGACAAGCACTATTTGGATCCCCTTTCATGAAATACTGATCATAAGTGAGCATAAGGAGAAAGTCTTAAGACTAATTCATTTCTGTGTATATAGCAAAGACAAGTCCAAGGGCAATTTTCTGCCTGTTTATGGTGTGTGTGTGTGTTTGTGTGCTATATTCATATCTGGATTGTGGTGACAGTGTAGCTCATAATATGCACTGTAATAAGCACTTCACATGCTTCTGGTAACATCAGACAGCCCAGGCAAAATTATAGTTACGCCATGTGATGGTTTCAAAGAAAATGCTCCCCAAAGGTAGTGGCACTATTGGGAGGTATGGTTTTGGCTTTGTTGGAGTGGGTATAGCCTTGTTGGAGGAAGTTTGTCTCTGTGAGAGCAGGCTTTGAGGTTTCCTATGCTCAGCATACTGTCCAGTGTCTCAATCGACTTCTCATTGATCCCCCATCAGGACTCTTAGCTGCTTCACCAGCATCTGTCTGCATGCTGTCATGTTCCCTGCCATGATGATAATGGAATGAGCCTCTGAAACTGTAATAGACCTCCTCTCAATTAAATGTTTTCTTCATAAGAGTTGCCATGGCCACAGTGTCTCTTCACAGCAATAGAAACCCTAACTAGGACATGCTATGTGTATTTTTCGGGATTTTGTAGAAGAACACAAACACTAGAATATATATTTAATGTATTAGGATACAATATGGGTAGTCCAACAGTGGCTTCCTTTACAGTGGAAAGGGTGAGCACACATAGCTCCTAGGTCTATGTTGTTGGATGCTTCAGCAGTCCCTATCTGTCACTAGAGGCCTGGAAGATTCCTAGAGAGCCACCTGTCTTTAGTATGTTGAAGGGTTAAAGAAACTGGGTTCTCATGTCCATAAGGGAATATTAAACTAATATTCTGCAATAAGATGTGTTTCATTCATTTATGCCCATAGAATATTTGTTTAATGATGCAAATATGTGTTGTATTCTTTTATGTTGCATTTGTTTAACTCTGTGAAACTGTGATTCTTCACCCTAAAACATCTAATTGGTCTAATAAAGAGCTAAAAAGGCCAATAGTTAGGCAGGGAGGGACAGGCAGGGCTGACAGGCAGAAAGAATAAATAGAAGAGAAGGGGAGGGATGAGTGAGAGAGGAGAGGACTCCAGGGTCCAGCCACCCAGCCACACAACCAACCATGGAGTAAGAAGGAAAAAAGATACATAGAACTGAAAAATGTAAAATCCCAGGAGCAAAAGGCAGATGGTATAATTTAAGTTAAGAAAATCTGGCTAGGAATATGACAAGCTAAGGCCAGGCATTCATGAGTAAGAATAAGTCTGTGTATTTATCTGGGAGCTGGGTGTCAGGCCTCCAAAGGATTAAATATCTACAGGATATGGGAATAATGGTAGCAACAGCAAAAGTGTAGATGAACTTCTAAACAGAGTAGGTGAATTCATCAGCGAGATGTGAAAGCAATGATGCAAAAAAAAATTCCCTTGACATTCTTATATACAGGCTGCCACCAGAAGGTATCACCCACATTCAAGATGGGTCTTCACATTTCAGTTACTCTAATCAAGAAAATCCCTAAAAGGTGTGCCCATAGGACTTTCTCTTAGTTGATTCTAGAGTTAGTCAAGTTGGAAATCAAGACCAAATTATTTAATAATTTTGTGATGTTGAAGCACAATTCTTAACCTGTGTTTCAGCCTCTGTTTTGAAAATGGGAGAATAGTAATTCTAATCTTGAAGGATTATGAGAATAGTAGTATCCACACATGTAAATTTAATAGAGTGCTAGACATTTAATAAAGGGTCAGCTGATATTAGAATTTATTATTATTGCTATCAGTTGTCACTAATAGGCAGCCTACAGGCCTTGCTTGCTTCTTTCCCTTATATCCCTTTTAATCCCTCCCCTTTGCCACTAGTCCTTTGCACCCTGTTTTCTTTGTTTTATTCTTGATCACTCCCCAACCAGAGGGACTAGCAGTAATTTTATCATTCTTTCCAAGATTATACAGACCACAACCCTCATAAAGGACCCTAGATGGACTGCATTCCAAGCCCTTGCTCCAAGTAGAGTAGATGCCCCAAAGAGGTGCCTTTTCCTAAATTATACAAAGACTATGCAAGATGTGATGGAGATTTTCTGATGGTACAGCAAGGAACAAATTTTGTGATTTTATTTCCTATCTTAAGTATTTCAGATCCACTAGCTGCTCAGGTCATGCTAATCCTGAACAGTATTCACTTCCTGTAAATAAAAAATGTAGGCATCTTTCCAAGAATACTATAGAATTTTTTGTTTGGTCTATTAAGGCCACTTGTTTTCAATATTAAGCTGAGAGTACCTGACCTAGGAATAGAATGCATAGCTCTTAAGATTTAAATTGCTTCAACACCTACAATAACAATGAATAAAATGATTTGGTTTTTAAAGGAAATGGAAGAAGGCAGATGTGCTGACTCATGATTTGAGAGTCTAAGACAAAAGCATCAACATGAATTTGAGACCAGCCTGTGATATATTGAGAGTACTGTGCCAGCCTTGAATACATACAGCAACAACCAAAAACAAACAAACAAAAACAACAAGAAAAAGATTTGTGAAAGATTATTTTGAAAATTTTGAACCATAGCATAATATGTAGATAGCATTAGTATAGAATATATTTAATACATCACCATCAAATGTGAAATTGTCCTTATTTTAAATTCAATTGTATATTTGAAAATTTTGTACCATTCATCACTTGTATTCACCTTTTATATGTTGTTTAATATTATATCATGTGTGTGTGTGTGTGTGTGTGTGTGTGTGTGTGTGTGTGTGTGTGTGTGTGTAATTAAGGTTCTGTTCCCTGCAGAATATGTCTCTCCTGAAGATGCTTTCAAGTTCATTATAGGTCAAATAAGCAATCTCTACAGGAAACATTATAAGAAGCAAATATCTCTTGCCAATTAACTCCCCTTTACTATCTACTTCTTTTAGTTATTAATACAGAGACAGCATTGATAAAACTAAGTGAAATTATGAAAGACTCAGCCTTTGGTGACAATGTGACATAATCATAAGAATCAAGAGATTTTATAGACTAAAGCACTGCATCATTCACTACAGTCCCAAGTCTGAAAATGGATATTACTATTTCTGATTTTCAAAAGGATGAAGAAAGCAGATTAAATAAAGTGAAGATTAAGATATTAAACTGTTATAGATTCTGAGACAAAGTTGTTTATTAAAATCTTGAAAAGTATGTGTCAGGCATGGTGGCACACATCTTTTAATCCATTCCAGCACTTGGAAGGCAGAGATAGGTAGATCTCTGTGAGTTTGAAGCCTCTCTGGTCTACATAGCCAGTTTTGAACCAGTTAGGGCTACACAATGAGACCCTGGTTCAAAAATAGAAAGAAAGAAAGAAAGAAAGAAAGAAAGAAAGAAAGAAAGAAAGAAAGAAAGAAAGAAAGAGAGAAAGAACAAAAGAACAAAATTTAGAAAAGTAAATGCCATTAATATGGGAAGGAAGCATGCTATTTAGCATGTGTGTCTCTGCTAAAGTGGAGTATAATGAGCCACACCCTTTATTTAGCATGTGTGTCTCTCTCTCTCTCTCTCTCTCTCTGTGTGTGTGTGTGTGTGTGTGTGAGAGAGAGAGAGAGAGAGAGAGAGAGAGAGAGAGAGAGAGTCAGAGGACAATCTTTGTCATACTAAAACATGCAATTCACCTTTGAAACAGGATCTCTTATTGACCTAGAGTGTGCCAATAAGGCTAGCCTGGCCTGCCACAGAGCCCAAGCAATCCTTCCTCAGTGCTGGGTTTGAAATGTGTGCTTCCACATTAGGCTTTTTACATGTGACCCAGAGCACAACCTCAGATCCTCATGCTTAAAAGGAAATCACTTTACCAACTGAGCTGTCTCCCTAGCTACCTATTTCCATTACTCTTGATTTAGGATTGGCCATGTTGTAGATGCTGAGAGTAGACTAGGCAGAAGGGACCATGTGTCTATTCTGTTCATTTGCTCTAAGAGGCCTGTGTACTTCCCCTTGCCTTTGCCTCTGCCACTGTTGTATTAGAGGCTGATTAATCTTAGTGAAAACATAAGAGAAATGAGCAGCAGAACCACCAGTCACCATAGCCTGAAGCAAAACTATTTAGCCAATTACAGCCTATTTTAATTGACTCAAAGATGCAAAGCGAGCCCAGCAGAGATTAACAGATATCCCAATTCACCATTAGACGTTAAGAACTGGATAAATACACTTCATGTCATAAGTCTCACAGAGCTCTGAATCTAATAAATAATGTGAAGATGAATGCAGAAAATCAATTCACTATGTTTGTCCCTTGATAGCTAAGCAAGAGCCCTAAGCAATGGTGTGAATGTTACCAAATAGTGCATGTTATGTAATTACAGCCTTAAAGAAAATTTGGAAAGTCTTGAGCTCATTACTACTAAATTATTATCAATGTTTGAAGAATGATCAAGAATACTAAATGATAAACTCTGAGATGGAACAGTGAGGCTTTTATTGCTTTTATCCTATTTACTATTTCCCCTGCATGGTTTGAATGAAAGTATAGAAGCCATATATCAAATATGTGGGTGATTAGAAAAATAACAAATACTTTGAATGAAAAGTTATCGCTATGAGTGAAATATAACCAGATGAAAGTAATATTGATAAATATAAATCATGTGCAAGGGGCCAGATAAAACCACCCAAACCATGTTCAAATTAATATATCAGGTTAATTGTTGTATATTTAATACATCACTATAAATTAATATGTAACACTATAGCATATATTATATACTGTGACTAAAATATAATTATGTAAAGAGCAATACAGCAATATATAATGTACCACATAATATAATTTTATACACCCAGAAATTCTACTTCTAGAAATTTACCCTGAAGCAGATTGTATGTGTGGGTAGACTGAGGGACTTGTAAAGAAAGCCTAGAAGTAATAATATTAAGTAATTAGAAACCAGTCTACATATATGTCAGTGGAGCTTGGTACATAACTTACAAAATATGTAACAAGAAATGAGCCAGTCCTTAAATACTGTTCTGTTTTAGCAGTATTTAAGCAGTAAACTGGGAACTGGAAACCACTCTATTAGCGTTTTCTGGGTAATTGGTTAAATAAATATAGGTTTCCATGGGGCTCAGGAGATGAGTTAGTTGGTAAAATGCTTGTGGTGCAAACATGACGACTAGAGTTCAGATTACCAGCCTCCATGTAGTGGCATGATGTCTAAAACCTCAGCGCTGTGATGGGGAGTGAAGATAGGTGGATCCTTGGAGCTTATTGGCTACCCAATCTGGCAGAATCTGTGAGCTTTAGGTTCAGTGAGAAACATGTTTCAAAAAATAAGTTGGGTACTGATGATCGAACATGCTGGTGTGGACCTCTGGCCTCCACGTTTGGGTGTATACTCACCTAGCATGCACACTCGCGCACACACACACACACACACACACACACACACACACACACACACACACACACACACACACGGAGGGAGGGAGGGAGAGAGAGAGAGAGAGAGAGAGAGAGAGAGAGAGAGAGAGAGAGAGAGAGAGCAAAGCAAATAAAACAATCAAATACAGGTTCCCAGATTCTTCACAGAATACTGAACCAGTTTTTTGACTGAGTATAAGGAAGTACAGTTCCAATACACACACACACACACACACACACACACACACACACACACACACACACACACACACAGTGCATATATGTATATGCACATATATATTTTCTTATTATTTTTAATGAATTTTCTTTCTAAAATTAGTATACAAAGTAATGTGTTTCATTGTAAGATTTTCACACTGTGATGATGAGTTTTCAACTGGAATTCCATGGGAAGAGAGCCTCAATAAAGGATTGTCTATAACAGGGTGGCTTGTAGGTGTATATGTGGGGATTGTCTTGATTGTTAATTGACATGGGAAGACCCACCCTCAGTGTGAGCAGCACTTTCTGGTCACAGCCCATTTAAAAGAGACTGGAAGAAGACAAGCTTTCCCTTCACTCTTGAGTTCATCTACCCTGTTGCTGCCACCTATTGCTTTGTTCATATTAGAATCAAGTTCTTCAGGCTTCCCACATAAAACATTCAGAAGACTGAAGATGAGTGGCTCTCTAGGAATGTCCCAGGCCTTTAGGATCAGATTCGGACTGCTGAGGCACACAGCTTTATGTACTGAGCAGCTACTGGATTTTACCCTCTCTGGTAGGAGACAGCCATTGTTGAACTACTCCAGTTGTACTGTATAAACTGAGAGAAAAATTCTCTTTTAATATATATTCATTCTGTTGTATTAGAGAATCCTGACTAATACAAACACATAGTTTGTTTTTATTGATCCCTTCTCTCAACTGCCAGCCCCCCTTTAGTAGTTCTCTTCCTTTCTTCACTGGTCCTTCTTCTACATTTGATGATATATATTCATTGCTCATTCCCCTCTCTTACCTCCCTCCCACTCTTGATTAGCAACTTCCTCTTCTAGCTAGTCATCCAATGCTTGCATGCCTTTTTTTAAAAATTACCCAATGGGTTATATTCAAGCTGCATACAGGAGAATGAGTGAGGGAGTTCTTTTACAGAATCATGTGTACTTTACCAGTAACTATATTGAAATAAATATTTCCCCTTCCCATCATGCATTAATTGTGTATAAATACACAGGGACTGTTGAGGCTTTATAAGCTCTTCCCAGCTCCACAACAGGTTGTTGACAGCTCCAATATTCTGCAGATCATCATAGCTGCCATGAGTTCATTTCAAGCAGTGCTCCACATCACTACTCCCCTATCTCCTTCAGCTCTTTCTATATACCAATGATAAATATACTGAGGGAGAGTGAGGAGATAGATTTTTAAAAAATATTCTCAGATAATACACTTGCCCAAAATTTAAGAGCATTTTAAGAAAAAAAAATATAATGGTACAGTTAATGTTCATGGCATAGTGACAAAATAAGTTCTAAAACCAAATGGTTCCTTTTCTGTAAAGATACATATTTGAGTACAGGAAATTATGAAATGAAAAGGCCAAAGTGGTAGCCATGACCAATATAATGTTACACTATATTAACATATAGCAACATTTGGGATATATTCCAAGACACTACCCCAGTAGGTGCTTGAAACTATAATAATAGCAAATCATGTATCTGAGCACCTAGAGAAGGAAAATAGAGGATCTGGAAACTGAGATGACTACAAAGTGATGAATAGGCAGGTGTTACATATGGTGTCTGGACACAGGAATGTCTCATGTTCCAGGTGGGATGGAATTGGCTGATGTGATAGTTCATCATGCTCCTCAGAATGGCATGCAGTTGACAACTTTTAGTTCTGCAACTAATATTTTCCTACTACAGTTTCTTAGTCACTGAAATTGTGAAAAGTAAAATAGAAGATAAGGGGAGACAACTATATAACTTTTTAAACGGCTTTTTAAGACAGTGTCTCATATAGTCCAGTCTGGAAAGCCTTGAACTCCTGATCCTCCTGCCTCTACCTCTGGAATTATAGGCATGCAATGCCATGTCTGGCCTAAATTTGGGGGAAGTAATTTATAGTTCCTCTCCCTGCATTTTTCCCTTTTCTTATCCGACTCTGCTTTCTTTCTCTGGCAAAGGTTTGGAGTTGGACAGAGAGTAAAAGTTACCTACAAAATATTTCTCTTCCTGGATTTTGGTTCCAAAACTTCACCTCCTCAAAAATTATAGTAGTGTCTTAGAGAATGTGAGTTAAGAATTTCTCCAAAAAGAAATTCTAACTGGAAACAGGAGTAATGAGTCTGAGAGCCTGGAGAGCCACAGGTATCTATATTTTGCATACTGTCAGTTACAGGAAAAATAAGTGGACATTGAGATGAGGGTTGGAGGTTAGCCAAGCATTAGCTCCTAGCAGCCAGGGATTCCTCGGCCCCTTCTGTGGCCAATGACCTAAAGGGTCGAAAGGGCTAAAGAACCCCTGTGTGGTGGTAGCTCTGTGATCTATCTGCCTGAGATCCCCAGGACTTCCCTCATGTCTTAGTACTACCTGGCACACAGATCCAAGGTACACCCTAGTGAACGAGGTGAAAGGCCTAAGAATGTCTGTGGTTGAATTTCCCTCCAGCTTAGCAGGGATATGGTAGGGGATATTTTGAAAATGAAGACATTTCAATGTTTCTTACTCACATGAAATTGTGGATTGATGTTTATGTCTGATAGCTACAGGAAGATGGCTTCCTATTCTTAAGCAAGACAAATCCTTTCTTTGCAAGGAAAGTAACACAAGTAGAATGAGTATCTGTGGATGATGTGACAGCTGGTGTGTACTTAGTTAACAGAATAAACAGAGGCAGGTAAAAAAAAAATCAGTGAGCTTGTGTCACAAAAGATTTCTTGTTCATCTCTGCAGCCTCAGAATTCTGCATAGCTGACTGATGTATTTCGTTTGCAGGGGCATCAGTTTCTCCATAAAAACATGAAAATATTGGGGTAAGTGAATACAAAAGCTCCCTATGCCTTCTGGGATCTTTTGGGTTTCTTCTCTCCTTTCTTGTGGTCAATTGCATTTCTTGTCTCTGAGAAACAAGGTGTTAATCAGCCTTATTGCTGCTAAGCTATAGTGAACTTGACCTAGCACTTTGGAGAAAGCAGTGTGTGCTGGGATAGTTAGCACTACTGAGAAGGCTAATGGTGTGCATTTCAGACTGCACAATTCCAGGGTTTCAGATGCAATGCATCACTCCATGCAGATTTATTTGAAAGGGTAGAGGGTGATGAAACCGAGTTTGTTCTTTAAGCTTGAGCCATTCAGTAAAGATGGGCTTTCATACTGGTCTCAGAAGGCCAATTTGTCACTCTGGGGAGCAATTTCACATTAACACAATGTCAGTGCTTCTGGGGATTGGCTAGACCACCTTTGGAAGAGGTTAAATTATCTTTTAATCTGCATGGGAAAGAATAAGTGCTTCTGTTCCATCATGGTGTTGCAGTCTTGCTGATCTGACACCTTATAAAAGCCATGGTAACTCCAACAATACTGGTGGAACTTGGCCTGTATTATTGCTAGGCAGGCTAAGACAGGAAAGAAGGGATGCTGTGGCTGTTATCCAAACTGGCATAATTGATGTGGGTGCAGTGGGTTAGAGCTAATGGTCTGTGTTTAATTATGGAGGCAGTGACACGAGGCCTCAAGGATGATCAGTCACTAACCAAATGATGTACCACTCTCTCACTTAAAATTTCCCAGGTGACTGGAAAAGAGTCAGAACAATGGCTGGGTGGTCTCATTTCCACATTTCTCCTGGGATTTGGACCTAGTTACCAAGAAGCACAGGGCTATACTTATAATATGCATCTCAACTCAGCAAGGTCTGAGGGGAAGTCATGGATAGACCCTAGATGAAAGTGTTTTTGAAATCTACTGCTGTAGGAATGTGTTTTTCCATTTAAATTTGGAAGTTTTACATTGACATGTTCCCAAAATTTATCAGTCATGTAGGAAACGTGTAGCTTTTCATCTTGTTTCATTCCTTGAAAACAAAGTCTTATGTACACTATCTCAATATTACACTACATCCATCTCAACTTACAGAAATAGGATCTTCAGAATCTAGCTGTACACATGGCTGCCCAGCTAGGTACTACATTTCCCAGCCTCCATGGTGGCAATGAGAAAACATGTGGCTAAGTTTCAACCAATAAAATGTCATTAAACACGATATTAATAGCTGATTCATGCTCTTAAAGGAGACTGCTTCTCTACTTGTTTGTCCTGCCTAGTGGGTAAGAATGGGCTCTGCTAGATGGTAGTTGAATTTCAATCTGCAAGACACCCTATAAGATAATAGGGCAGTAACAAAGAACCTGGGTCCTTAGATCACTTCCCAGAGGAAGGTTATCTTACTCTATCAAGAGGCCGTATCAACAAGCATGGACATATTCCCAACTAGACTGTTTTGTCTGAGCTACTTTTATTTTGGTCTCTGTTAAAATGAATTGTTATTTACCAAAGTAAAGCACTTTCTAGTTTGCAAATGCTTTCATATGTTTCCACTCAGTTGTATGCGAGAAACAGGTGAAGGAAATAAGAGTGGTCAGAGCATCTACACATAGGATGTACATGCTATGAAGATACAAAACCCCACCTTGAATCCAAGTCACTGGACTTCTGGTGCTCCTTTCACTATAATATTGCTTTTCCCTCTTTGGGAGCCTCAAGACAGAATCTGATACAAGAAGGAAATTTCCACTCATTGAAATTCATGGTTCTTGCAGTTTTGATTGCTTAAACATCCGATCTCCATCCAGCTCTTCTCTCCTGCTTTCCATCTTCTACAGGCCTCCAAAAAAACAACAAAAAACAAAAAGAGAGGCTCCATAAAGCAGTTTTCTTTAAAAAGGAAAAAAGAGGGTTGATGGCATTGCTTAAAATGAGAAGAGTCTGGGTTGGGGAGGGAGTGTGTGTGCAGTGGGAGGAGTATTTTATCAATGACACTGTTTAGAATCGCCAGAACATTGTGGTAATAAAAAGCAGAGCAACTTTTAGTCAGTTTTATTATTGTTTTTAAATTCTATAAGGAGATGAACCCCTTATTGCCTGTCTCCCCTTTTTGTCTGCACCCGGGATCACTTGCATCACCTCCCCCCTTAGTATACAACAACATAATAATTATGAAGGAAAGAATTATGCCATGTACAATTTGGCTAACATTTGCCTTGTTCTCTTTGCTATGTATACATGTTCAGGAAATAGCTGGTATGTTTGTGCTGATTGCCGCCTGTTCCATTTAAGAGCTTCTGTAATGAAGAGGGAAGCTTGCCGGCTTCCTTGGGTTATTCCTTCCCTCTTATCTCCATAGTTACAAGAGTTGGTTCTGTGTAATTTTTTTATAGCTGGCATCTTGCCCAACTCAAATTGATTATAAAGGTTGGGAGGGCCAGTTGAGATCTGCAGCTTGATTCCCGGGGAAGTTGGCTGTTTGGAAAGATAGCAGTGACAGCTGAGATAGCCTGCAGATGGGAAGGCAAGGCTGGAGGTTCCGGATTTTATTACAGAGCTCATGAATGACTCACTCTGGTTCCTTCTTGGAGGAACAGGGAAGATGAGTGCCTGGAGGAAATCAGTGAAAATGTTCTCTCCCGAAAGGCTTTATGGTAGGGCTGCCATACTAAATACAGGGTACTGGTTAAGTTTGCATTTCAGATTAACAACACATGAATTTCAGTGTGTGATCCCAAATGTGGCATGGGATAGACTTAATACTGAAAACCTGAATGCCCAGTTTGTTTTCACATAAACAAGGCTGAGAGGCTGAGAGAGAGAGAGAGAGAGAGAGAGAGAGAGAGAGAGAGAGAGAGAGAGAGAGAGAGAGAGAATACATATTTCATGACATATTTGGAAAATACTTACATGCTATACATTTGTCTGAAATGCAAATTGTCACAGGGAAGCTTGTATTTTTGTGTTTGCTGTTTTGCTAACACTGGCAGCCCTACTTACAGAAACTTAGTCAGACTTCATGAAATGGTCTTCTTTAAAATTCAGGAGCAGCCAGTGTTGCTTTTTCTCTAAAAGACATAGGCTTTGATTTTTTGGTGAGGAGGGAGCACATAAGAAAGAAGAGTGAGGGGAAAGACATTGCAAACTGGAACATGATGCTCTACCACCAACTGGCTGAGCAAACTTAGACAAGATCCTTCACCTTTTTGTGCCTTAACTGTCTAAAAGGAGGGTATCCAGTGGCTTCTAACAGAAGAAAATGACTCTACAATTCTATGTTCTTCCTGTGCTACTAACATTTACCTGGAACTGGTTTTCCCCTGAGATCATACAGCTTGGCAGTGCCCAGAAGAATTAAAATGCAAGTCGCAAGTACAATTTTGGGATGTAGTAGCCGCATAGAAGAGTTGAAAGGAACAGCTGAAGGGAAGTTTAATGATGTGCTTTAGTCAAACAATTGTATTCAAGTATTGTCATTTCAGTTTATAGTCATATTAAACCATTAATGTTATGATTTACATTATTTTGTGTGAAATCTCCAAAATGTGATGCTTATTCTTACAGCACATCTTAATTTGGACTAGCAGCATTCAAGCACCAAATATTCACAAGTGGCACAATGGCTATCATATTGGAGAACACAAAAACAAGCCAAATAAATAAACAGAAAAATGAGTAAATAAAATTTAGAAAGATAAATTAAAGAATGACAGATCAAAGTTTTGTAAAAAATGAACATACAGTTGATTCTTTTTATTGATGTAATGTACATTTGTGAATGTTTCTGCTCACTAAAATTCAATTGTAACCCCCAAATTATTATGGCTATCTGTGGGAATACACATTCACAGAACTACGAAGAGTTGAATTATGATTTTATCCTTCAAGTATGTTTCCAGGAGTAGTATAATAATGAGTACAACAGTTGGTCTTGGTTGTCAACTTCACTGGATCTGAAATAAACAAATTAATGGGGCTCTGAGTGAGTATGGGGCAATTTCCAGGAAAATTAAATGAGGGAGAAGACCTTCTCCCAAAGTGAGTAGCACCTTCTGTTAGCAGCCCAGGAGTAAAGAGGTACAAGAAAATCAGGAATTTGCTTGGCTGCCTTTGCTGCTTATTGATAAGCACGTCTATGCAGTTCTTGGTGCTGCTATCTTTCACTGCCATCAGAAACCAGCTTCTTTTGCCTCCCTTCATGGATTGAAGACTGACTAATGCTCTCTACAAATTCTCCAGGCTCTCAGAACCAGTTTGGGACTGCTGAGGCATCAATCCTTACAGACTGAGCAGCTCCCAGGTTCTCAGTCTTCCTAATGCTGAGACCCTTTAATGCAGTTCCTCGTGTTGTGGTGGCCTCCAACCATAAAATTATTTTCGTTGCTACTTCATAACTGTAATTTTGCTACTGTTATGAATCAATGTAAATATATGGTGTGCAGGATATCTGATATGTGACCCCTGTGAAAGGGTCATTTGATCCACACGTTGAGAACCACTGCTTTCTCTACAGCATGCAGACAACCTGTGCTGGATTACCCAGCCCCTATGAAGTGAGCTCATGTAATAGCGTCCCTTTTGTAAAATATTCATTCTATCAGTTCTGTTCCTTTAAAAAACCCTACCTAGTACAGTTGGTCAAAAAGTAATTCTAGTTTTAGATTTTTGAGGAACTCCCATACCAGTTTCCACAGGGGCTAGACTAATTTACATTTCTAACTGCAGTGTGTAATGTTCTCTTTCTCCCACATCCTTTGTTTTCTTAATGGATAGCTAAAGTATAGAATCAGTCCAGATATATGTTAACAGACGAATGGGTAAAGAAAATGTACACACACACACACACACACACACACACACACACACACACACAGTGGAGTGTTATTCTACTATAAAGAATGAAATTATGTCATTTACTAGGAAGTGGATGCAACTGGAGACCAACATATCAAGTTTAATAAGCTAGGCTCAGAAAGACAAATACTTCGTGTTTTCTCTCGTTTGTAGATCTGAGATTTTAAATAAATAAATAAATGAATGAATGAATGAATGAATAAATAAATAAATAAATAAATAAATAAAGCACACACATGAGATATGAACGCAGAAGCAAAACTTTTTGGAGGGAGGAAGAGCCTAGTATGAGTGGGGAATGAATATGGAGGATGTGAGGATATGAATATGGTCAAAGTACATGATATACTTGAATGAAAATGTTTCTAGAATCCATCACTGCATACAATGAATATACACCAATACCATTTTTAATTTAAACTGCTCAATGCACACATTCCTTGCTAAGGTCAAACAAGGTAAAGCTTTCTTGTTTTAGCACTCAGGGTGTAAATAAGGATCCTTCTGTTGGTCTACTTAGATCCACAATGATTGCAAATTCTCAGGAAAGCTCTGCAGTAGCTAGCTACAAGGGAAACTGTAATGTGCCTTATGGAGAAAGATATGTTCAATAAGATTCAGCTAGCCTGGGCAGTCTATAGGACCTCTAACAGTGGAGCCAGTGTTTATCCCTAGTGCACAAATGGACTTTGGGAGCCCATGCTCTATGGAGGGATACTATTGCAGCTCAGATACTTGAAAGAGGGCCCTCCCCCACATGATGTGAAGGACTTTGATGGTCCCCCTTGGAGGGCCTCACCATCCTTGGGGGGTGGGTGGGGGTGGATTGGGAGTTTGGTGGGGGCATGGGAGGGTGAGGGAATGGGGGATTGATACGTAAAATAAGATTGTTTCTAAAGTAAAAAAATTATCAAGTAAAAAAATAGTTAAAAAAAAAAGATTCAGCCAGTCAGGAGTTACAGCTGTTAGCTATGAGTTCAATGTTAATGAGACAACAATATATATTAAATGCAGCCTATACTTAAGTCAAAAACATATTTAAAAGGTATTTTCTGGTGGAAATAGCTCTCTTTTCTCTTCATTCAGCCAGGACTGCTGCCCATGAAATTGTACTGTTCACATTCAGGGTGGGTCTCCCTTCCTCATTTAGCCAAATCTAGGTAATCCCTAACAAATATGCCCAGAGCTGTCTCCATGGTAATTCGAAATCCCATCAGGTTGGCAAATCAAGATTAACTATCATACCATAATTTAGATTTCCTTAGAGGCTCTAGCCAGGGGAAATAATTCAGATTTTACTAACCTAGTGTTCTTGATGATGTCATAGAACATAACTAATGTGGCTAATGAAAATTGATTGTACTTTATGTTTTAAGACAGTTTAAGATTTCCAGAAAAATGAACAGATAGTAAAAAGTATTCCCACTCTTCTACACAGCTTTCCCCACCACAGGTCCCTTAAGCTAGTAGAGTACATTTGTTACAGTCTTATTAACAACAGTCTATCTGTGTTAATTACTTGTCTTGTTTCTGTGATAAAATACCCTGACAAAAGCACTTAAGGAAGCAAGGGTATATTTTGTTGGGGGGTGTAGTCTATAATGGCAGAGAAATGATAGCAGGACCCTGAAGTGACTGATTACATTGTATTCACAGTCAGGAAGTAGAGAACGATGGATGCCAGTGCTCAGCTTACTTTCTCCTTTTTATTCAATTTTCCCACCTCAAATAATCTAATCTAGACAAAACATTGCACATATGCTCAGAGATTGCCTCCATGGTGATTTCAATTCCCTAAAGTTAACAGTCAAGATTATCAAGATTAGCCATCATGCTTTCTTTCTTTCTTTCCTTCTCTCTTTCTCTTTATTTCTTTCTCTCTCTCTTTCCTTCTCTCTTTCTTTCTTTCCTTCTTTTTCTTTCTTTCTTTCTTTCTTTCTTTCTCTCTCTCTTTCCTTATCTTTCTTTCTTTCTTTCTCTCTCTCTCTTTCCTTCTCTTTCTTTCTTTCTTTCTTTCTTTCTTTCTTTCTTTCTTTCTTTCTTTCTTTCTTTCTTTCTTTCTTTCTCTCCTTCCCTCTCTCCCTTTCTCCATCTCTCTGTATCTCCCTCCATCACTCTCCCCTCTCTCCCTCTCCCCTCTATCTATTTATGTATCTATGTATCTATGAATCTATGTATGTATATATGTATGTATGTATTATGTATGTATGTATGTATGTATGTATGTATGTATGTATCTATCTATCTATCTGTCTATCTATCCCTCTTTCCTCTCTCCTACTGCTCCTGTCCCCAGAGATTGGTCTACCCCCTCCCTCTTCCCCTTTTTATGATCCCTTTCCCTAATAAAAAATAAAATAATAAAAGAAAAAGATTAGCCATCATATAATAATTTACTTTGAGTTCCTTAGTTTTCGATTTCCTTTAGTTTTTTTTCTGGTTGTCAAGACACCAGATCATATTTAGTTGTCAAATCTCTTTAGGCTCCTCTTGGCTGTGGAAGTTTCTCAGACTTGTTTTTGATGCCCTTGATTGTTATAAGGAGTATGGGTCAGGTATATTGGAGGCTTTGCTTCAATTGCAATTCATTTGATTTTTTTTCTCATAGTTAAACTGTAGCTTCAGGTTTGGGTGAGAAACATCACAAAGGTGTTATTTTTATCATAGCATATCAGGAGTATATATTCTCAATACGATCTATGACTGCTGCTATTGGCATTGGTCCCTTGATCAGTGTAGCATTTTTTAGATTTCTTCATTCTAAAGTTACCTTTTACCTCTCCTCTTTCCCTATTGTGCTCTATGGAAAGAATCCACTGTGCAATCCACACTTTAGTGAGTTTTGCTCTACCTTATGAAGGCAGACTAGCTGCATAATTTATATGAAATTCTTCTACATGAGAAATGTACTTCTTTCCTCTCATTTATTGATATGTTTTTTCAATCATTTATACTAGTCCAGACTCAGGAATATTAACTTTATATTTTGGATTATAACCCAATACAGCATTATAGTTTGTTGTTCAAAGGAATCTTTGTGCCATATAGCATTTTTATTAGATAAAAATAAAACACATTAGAATATACACAAAATTCCTAAAGTTAATTTATTAATTTAAATGGTGTTTGAAATTCTTGACATATATTTTATTTCTCAATTTCTTATGTAGGAATGCTATTAATTCAAGTAGAGCTTGATGTCAAAGAGAAGCCTATAAGATCTCTCTAATGCCCTAGGCTCATATGGTTGCCTTTTAATGTTCTTTTTGAAAACACAAGGACTCCAGATCTGATCCAGAGAGGCAATGGCTTGGTTTCTTCTTGTATTCTCACATAAATTCAAATATGCCACAGACAACTAAGGGTCTCAAAACATTGCAGCTCTAATAGCTGACATGTGTTGAAGGTTTTCTACATGGTAGGCATTATTCCAACTGCTTAACCTGTTTTAAATAATTTAATCCTCCAAACACTGAGAGATAGAGATATATGCAGTGCTCTACTGCTTATACATAGATGTGTATGCAAAGGTAAATTAATTCACTAGCCAAGGTTACTTGACTACTACTTAGTAGAGACTGGATTGAAACTCAGGCAGTCCAATACAGCCATTTTCATGGTGCCTACATGGTGGCTATGTATCACGAGCTAATAAAGTGGCACCATTATGGCTCTTTCTCAATATCAACATTATAAAGGAATCATAATGTTACATGTCATTTCTTTAAAGTTTCCATTATAAAACACCTGTCTCATTTAAATAGGTCAAAGAACACTATGAATAAAGGTTACTTCTTTTATTGACAAGATTTCCAAGAGAAAAAACTGGTGTTTCTGCTAATAAAACTTGTGTCACAGATACAGGTGATAGTCTAATATTTTAGAAGATGTAGAAGTGCAAGGATGTCTAGAGCAGTTCAGTAGCTGTAATCAGGGCTTTCCTGATTTTTGAGTACCAAGTTTCCCTTGTCATTACAAGGATCCTTATCTTTAAAAAGCCACATGATTCTAGAAAATGCTTTATCACATGTGAAAAGGTCAGTAGCTTATCTTTGTGCTTATAATATTTAGGAATTGTACTTCCTATGTAAGTGCAAGTGTCTGGTTGGCAAGACTTGCAAAAGATACAGTTACAAAGAGCCTTCCAAAATATTATGGGCCTTTCTTCCATCCCTGATACCGTGTTTGTTACAGGAACACTAGAATCTCAGTGGATTAGCCCACTTATCATTTATTCTTCACAGCCAAAACCATTTCCAGAGCCAAGGCTCTGCTATCCGGTAGTCTCTTACTGCTTACCTCTGACACTCAAGCTCTTTCTTTATTCTTGGGGTCCTCAGAGTCAGTGGTTGTAGAAAAAAGTCATGCAGAAAGCACACTTGCTGCTTATGCCTCTTAGCTCAGAAGTATAAATGTATTTTAACTCACATTCTATTACTAATAATCAGTCTTCTAATGGCCACCTTCAGAGGTCTGAGAAATGACCATCTCCCATAATGGGTGGCTGTTTTCTAGCCTCAACTCCACATTATGGAGGCAAAGACCTTGTCCTCATGTTTAGCTGCTCCTTTCTGCCTTGAGCATCTGGGATGGAACAAGTTCCAGTTTCTCAGGCTGCCGATGGGTGTAGGAAAGCTCTGTGGAAGGGTGTGGTATTGACATTACACTTTTTTACTGTTTACACTTTTATTAATTTATTTATTTACATTCCAATCCAGGTTTCCCCTCCCTCCTCTCCTCCTACCTACCCCACTTCCCCCCACCCCACTTCCAATATGCTCCTCAGAGAGGGTAAGTCCTCCCCTAGGAAGTCTACTAAGTCTGACCTGTCATCTCGTTGAGGCAGGAACAAGGAACCTCTCCACCCCCACACCCCTGTGCCTAGACTAGGCATGGTATCTCTCCATATAGAATGGGCTCCACTAAGTCAGTTTGTGAATTAGTGGACTCACTGCCAGTGGCCTCATTTGTGGTCCCAGTCACACCATTGTCACCTATATTAGGGGAGTCTGGTTTGGTCTTATGCAGTTTCCCCATTTGTCAGACCTGAGTCAATGATCTCTCACTAGCTCGGGTCAGCTGATTCTGTGGGTTTCCCCAGCATGGTCTTGACTCCTTTGTTCATATTATTCCTCCTCCCTCACTTCAACTGTACTCCAGGAGCTTGGGCCATTGGTTAGTTGTGGATTTCTGCATCTTCTTCTATCTGTCTCTGTCTCAAGCTTTTCTGGGGTGGTGGGTTGTAGGCTGAGTATCTTTTGCTTTATGTCTGGTATCCACTTATGAGTGAGTATGTCCTATATTAGTCTTTCCGGTTCTGGGTTACCTCACTCAGGATGTTTTTGTTTTAGTTTTTTAGTTCTGTCCATTTGCCTGTGAATTTTAGGATGTTAGTGTTTCTTTCCATTGAGTAGTACCCCATTGTGTAAATACAACACATTTTCTTTATCCATTCTTCAGCTGAGGGACATTTAGGTTGTTTCCAAGATCTGGCTATTACGAATAATATTACTATGAACATAGTTGAGCAAATGTCTTTGTGGTATGTCCTTTGCGTATATGCCCAACAGTGGTATTGCAGGGTCTTAAGGTAGATTGATCCTTAATTTTCTGAGAAACTGCCTAGCTGATTTCTACAGTGGCTGTACAGGTTTGCACCCCCACCAGCAATGGAGAAGTGTTCCCCTTTCTCCAATCCTCTCTAGCATAAGCTGTCATTGGAGTTTTTTATCTTAACCATACTGACAGGTGTAAGATGGGAACTCAGAGTGGTTTTGATTTGCATTTCCCTGATGGCTAAGGATGTTGAGCATTTCCTTAAGTGTCTTTCCACCATTTGAGATTTTTTTTCTGTTGAAAATTCTCTGTTTCGATCTGTACCCCATTTTTAATTGTATTATTTGGTAGTCTGATGTCTAATTTCTTGAGTTCTTTGTATATTTTGGAGATTACCTCTCTGTCAGATGTGGGGTTGGTGAAGATCTTTTCCCATTCTGTAGGGAGCCATTTTGTCTTGTTGACTGTGACCTTTGCTTTACAGAAGCATCTCAGTTTCAGGAGGTCCTATTTATTTTTGTTGCTCTCAGTGTCTGTACTACTGGTGTTTTATTTAGGAAGTGGTCTCTTGTGCCTATGCATTCAAATGTATTTCCCACTTTCTCTTCTATGAGGTTTCATGTGGCTGGATTTATATTGAGGTCTTTGATCCATTTGAATTGAGCTTTGTGCATGGCCATACATATGGATCTATTTGCATTCTTCTACATGTTGACACCAGCACTGTTTGTTGAATATGTTTTTTTTTTTTACATTTTATATTTTTAGCTTCTTTGTCAAAAATTAGGTGTTCATAGGTGTGTGGGCAGGTCATGGTCCACCTGTCTGTTTTTATGCCAATACCAAGCTGTTCTCATTACTATAGCTCTATAGTAGAGCTTGAAGTAAGGGATGGTGATGCCCCCAGATGATCCTTTATTACACAGTATCGTCTTTTGCTATTCTGGGATTTTTCTTTTTCCATATGAAGTTGAGTATTTTTCTTTCAAGGTCTGTGAAGAATTGTGCTGGGCTTCTGACGGGTATTGCATTGAATCTGTAGATTACTTTTGTACGATTGCCATTTTCACTATATTGATCCTACCTATCCAAGGCATGGGAGGTCTTTCCATTTTTTGATATCTTCTTTAATTTCTTTCTTTAAAGACTTAAAGTTCTTGTTATATATGTATTTCACTTGTTTGGTTAGAGTTACCCCAAGATTTTTTATGTTATTTGTAGCTATTGTAAAGGGTGATCTTTCTATGATTTCCTTCTCAGCCCCTTTGTCATCTATATATAGGAGGGCTACTGATTTTTTTGAGTTAATCTTGTATCGTGCCACCTTACTGAAGGTGTTTATCAGTTGTAAGAGTTCTTTGGTAGAATTTTTGGAGTCACTTATGTAAAGTATATCTTCAGCAAATAGTGAGAGTTTGACTTCTTTTCCAATTTGTATACCTTTGACCTCCTTTTTTTGCTTTATTGCTGTAGCTAGAACTTCCAGTACTATGTTGAATAGATATGGAGAGAGTGGGCAGTCTTGTCTTGTTCCTGATTTTAGAGGAATCACTTTGAGTTTCTCTCCATTTAGTTTGATGTTGGCTGTTGGTTTGCTGTATATTTCTTTTATCATGTGTAGGTATATTCCTTGTATGCCTATTCTCTCCAAGACCTTTATCATGAAAGAGTGCTGAATTTTGTCAAAGGCTTTTTCAGCATCTAGTGAGATGGTCATGTGTCTTATTTTTCTTTCAGTTTGTTTATGTGATGGATTACATTAATGAATTTTTTGTATGTTGAACCATCCCTGCATCTCTGGGATGAATCATGGTGGGTGATTTTTACTGATGTGTTCTTGAATTTGGTTTGCCAATATTTCATTGAGTATTCTTGCATTGATGTTCATGAGGGAAATTGGAATGTAATTCTCTTTCCTTCGTTGTGTCTTTGTGTGGTTTGGGTATCAGGGTAACTATAGCCTCATAAAATGAATTTGACAATGTTACTTCTGTTTCTATTGTGTGAAATAATTTGAGGGGTGTTGGTATTAAATCTTCTTTGAATATCTGGTAGAATTCTGCACTGAATCCATCTGGCCTTGGGCCTTATTTGGTTGGGAGACTATTGATAACTGTTTCTATTTCCTTAGGGGTTATAGATATATTTAACTTGTTTATCTGTTCTAGATCTAATTTTAGTATGTGATACTTATCTAGAAAATTGTCCATCTCCTTAAAGTTTTCCAGTTTTGTAGAGTACAGGTTTTTGAAGTATGAACTGATGATTCTCTTGATTTCCTCAGCGTCTCTTTTATATCCCCCCTTTTCTTTCTGATTTTGTTAATTTGGATATTCTCTCTTTGTCTTTTGGTGAGTTGGGATAAAGATTTGTCTATGTTGTTTAATTTCTCAAAGAACTATCTCTTTGTCTCATTGATTCTTTGCATTTTTTCTTTGTTTTTATTTCATTGACTTCATCCCTCAATTTGACTATTTCTTGCCATCTACTCCTTCTTGGTGAGTTTGCTTCTTTTTGTTCTAGAGCTTTCAGTTGTTCGGTTCATTCACTAGTGTGGGATTTTTCCAGATTCTTTATGTAGGCATTTAGTGCTATGAATTTTCCTCTCAGCACTGCTTTCATTATGTCCCATAAGTCTGGGTATGTTTTGTGGTCATTTTCATTAAATTTTAGGAAGTCTTATTTCTTTATTTATTTCTTCCTTGGCCTAGTGGTGGTTTAGTTGATCATTGTTCAATTTCCATGTGTTTATGGGTTTTCTGAAATTAATGTTGCTGTTGAATTCTGACTTTAAGCTCTGGTGATCTGATAGGGTACAAGGGTTTATTCCATTTTTTGTTTGTTTTGCTTTTTATTTAAATTCTTTAATTACTACTCATATTTACATATCCAGCCCCCCATTCCCTCAATCTCCCATTCTCCCATGTTCTCCCCCAACCCCCCCAACCCAACCCCCAACTCCTCCCCAGGGATAGTGAGGCCCTCCACCAGGGACCTTCAAAGTCCATCATATCATTCGGGGGAGGGCCTAGGCCCTTCTTGCTGTATCTAGGCTGCAATAGTATCCCTCCATAGGGAATGGGCCCCCAAAGATCTTTTGTGCTCTAGGGATAAACACTGGCTCCACTGTTAGAGGTCCCATAGACTGCCTTGGCCTCCTAGCTGGCACCCACATTCAGAGGGTCTGGCTCGGTCCAATTCTGTTTCCCTAGCTTTATGACTAGGGTCTCCATGCTCTCAATAGGAGGTCAGGTCAATTGTTTCTGTGGGTTTCTCTAGCACCGTCTTGGTTCCTTTGCCCATCCCTCCTCCCTCTCCAATTTTTTGTACCTGTTGTGGTTTGTTTTGCTACCAATATGTAGTCTATTTTTGAGAAGGTTCCATGAGGTGCTGAGAAGAAGGTATATTCTTTTGTGTTTGGGTGGAATATTCTATAGATGTCTGTTAAGTCCATTTGAGTCATAACATCTGTTAGTTCCCTTATTTCTCTCTTAAGCTTCTGTGAGTGAGAATGCAGTGTTAAAGTCTCCCACTCTTAGTGTGTGGGGCTTGATTTGTGATTTAAACTTTAGTAATGTTTCTTTTACAAATGCAGGAGTCCTTGTGTTTGGGGCATAGATGTTCAGAATTGATATTTCCTCTCAATGGATTTTTCCTGTGATGAATATGAAATATCCATCTTTTTTGATTGATTTTAGTTTGAAGTCTATTTTGTTAGATATTAGGATAGCTACACCAGTTTGTTTCTTAGATCCTTTTGATTGAAAAAAAAATTGCCCAATCCTTTACTCTGTCTGTGATATTGAGGTGTGTTTCTTGTATGCAGCAGAAGGGTGGATTTTGTTTTCATATCCAATCTGTTAGCCTGTGTCTTTTTAGAGGTGAATTGAGACCATTTATATTAATGGATATTAATGACCAGTGATCGCTAGTTCCTGTTATTTTTATGTTTGTTGTTGGTGATGGCACTGTCACCAGATGATCACTTCTTGCTCCTGGACCTGAGGCTAGGACCTCCTTCTGACACTGCTCCCAGGTCTGGGGCTCATGGCTCCCTTGAAGCTGCTCTGGGCCTGAAGCTCTGACCTTTCTATAATGCTGCTTCTGGGCTGTGATACCGGCCTCTCAGCTGACACTGCTCCAGGCCTGGAGCCGACATTACACTTTTTTCTGTGTGTGCCACATGTTTCCAGACTGCCACTAACTACTGATGTGATAAGAGAGTTCTCTTTTCTTGTATCAGGCACAGAGACCTTGAGGTAAAAATCTTAGTTGTAGATTATTTTACTTTGAGGTGAGCACAAAAGAAAAAAAAGAAAAATCAGAATAGCTCATAGAACAAATGAACAAGAGCAGTGAGGATGCAGAATGGGTCAGCCACAGACATTAGCTTAGTTAAGCAACAGAAATAACTACCCGATGTTTTAGGAAGAAAAAAGAAACAGATGGTCTCTAGCTGCATTGCCTCACACATGACACTCAGCCATTCTAAGACTCAGTTTATTCAAAACTGCTGCTGGGCAAACTGTTTCAAAACTGTCTTCTGTGCTCCTATGACCTATGAACTACAGAATGGTAATGAGTATCTCCAGAGCCCTCACAAAAGCCTCCTGCTGTGTCTCTTGATTTGGCCGGTAGTTCCTCAGATTTTTACTTTGTACAATGTCAGTGGACTGTATACTTACAATGTGTACACTTGTCTTTGTAGGTTTAACTCTTTAGTTGAAAAACTTCATAAGCCAAAAAAGCCAGTTACTTTACCCACCATTTTAAAAGCCTAACATATTTTCCAAGCTCCAATTTAGATCACAAGGGATGCACAAGATTTAGATATCCTTTGTTAAGTTGCCTTCAAGACAGCTTTTCTCTGCATCCTGTATACCCGGAGTAGAGAAAGAAAACTACTTGCTTCACACCTGCTCCAACTTCTCTAGAACAACTGATTCTCAAATAAATAAGCCAATGAACAGAGAAAATAAAGTCAAATAAGACCGTAGTCTGTAAGTTCACTGACTTTTTTCAGTAGTCTTCATTGATGTTAGATGTTTTCTACCTCTTACCATCAGCCACACCTGGAGGGCCCCGATGAATGTCCCCTGCTTTCAAGTGTTTTCTGTTTTGTTTGGTTTTTGTTTTTGAGATAGGGTCTCACTGTGAGCCACAATGTGGTTGCTGGGAATTAGACTCAGAACCTCTGCTAGAGCAAGCAGTGCTCTCAACCTCCAAGCCATCTCTCCAGCCCAGGTCTCACTGTGTAGCACTGGTTTAGAACTTACTATATAGAGCAGGCTGGCCTCAAACTCACAGAGCTCGGCCTGCCTCTGCCCTGGTATTAAAGATGTGCATCACCATACCTGGCTCTCAAATGGTTTTCCACTAAGAAGTTATGCTTCTATTACCACATGACTTTATTTGTGGGTCACAGCAAACTGGGTAGATACACTTACCTAAAAGACAGCAGATGTGTGGGTGGCCACAAATCAAGAAGCCATATAGGGTAATGATGGAGAATGACTGGATCCACACGATCATCCAGTATTGCAAGATACTGAAATGAACAGAGGAGTGAAAGAAGAAAAGATGCCCAAGAGAAGGCTAGCAGTAAAGACCTTGAAGAGGAGGGACTGCTAATGGTCATACCATGATGGAGTTTCAGTTGACAGACCTCACAGGATCAGCAGACTAGAAAGTGAGGCAGTTAGCTGACAGAAGACTCAAAGAGGAGGGTACTTGAGTCATAAAATGGACATGATGACAAAAGAGCTTTAAGTCACAGGCTCCAAATAAAAAGGTTCCAATACTTCAATCAACTTTCCATGAGCCCTCCCTACTTGCATTCCTTTTTTTTTTTTCCTTTTAGGTGTAAACAAAAGGTCAAGAATCCTCACACTTGTTTTTCAACTTCACCAATGCACAAAATTGGGCCTGAGAATGATGCCTGCTTCTTAGCATTTGAAGAGATCAATAAACATTTATTATGTTAGTAATAAAAAAGATGTTTACTTTCACATTTTCATGTTTTTTATTTATCTATTTACTTGTGTGTATGTTTTCGTGTGAGGTGTTTTTGCATTCACATGAGTGTGTACAAGCTCAGGCACCCAAATGCAGGGGCCATGTCTTCCTTTATTGATCTTTGCCTTATTGCCTTGAGACAGAGTCTTTCATTGGACCAGTTCAGATAAGATGACTGTCCAGCAATCTTTCAAGATTTGCTTGTCTCTACTACACACAGATAGCAGCCAAAATATCACAAGAATTGTTTCTAGGCCACTTACTAATGTTCTTCCCCTTTGAAACTTCATGAGCTGTTCAAAATGCATTGCTTTCAGCACTGTCTTCTATATTTCTATTAGGATGGTCCCTTAAGATCCATTTAAAGTGTCTAGTTGCTTTTGTAGTGCAAAGTCCCAAAGAAATATGGCAATATTTCTCCAACAAACAGCATGGGTCAGGCCTATCACTGCAATCCCAGCCCCTGGTTCCAACTTCTGTCTTAGTTGCTGGTCTATTGCTGCGAAGAGTCACCATGACCAAGGCAACTGTTATGAAAGAAAGCATTTAATTGTGGAATTGCTTACAGTTTCAGATGTTTAGTCCATTATCATCACAATGTGGAGCATAGTGGCATTCAGGCAGATGCTGGAGCAATAGTTAAGAGCTACATCGTAATCACACTTCCTCCAACAAGGCCAACCTCCTAATCCCTCTAACCCTTTCGAATAGTACCACTCCCTGGTGACTAAGAAGTCAAATACATGAGTCTTTGGGGACCATTTTATTCAAACCACAAAAAGGCACATATAGCCATGCCTGGTTTTAATATGAGTGTTGGAGTTAGAATGAGTGATCTTATTCCCAGAACCATTTCCCCATCACTGTTTTACTTCACTTTTTGGTTGGCTCACAATTGGACATATTTATGAAGTATAGTATGATGTTTTGATACATGTATATATGATCTAATGAATAGGTTAGCATAGCCATCATTTCTTACACTTGCATTTTTATGGTATAGCATTCAAAATCCTTTCTTTTTTGCAGATTTTTTTATTTGAATTAGAAACAAGATTGTTTTACATGTCAATCTCGGTTCCCTCTCCATCCCCTCCTCCCCTACCACCCCCCCCAACTAAAACCCTACCTATAACATATCCTTTCTGCTCCCCCTGGAGGGTGAGGCCTTCCATAGGGTGTCATTGGAGTCTATTATATCCTTTGTGAAAGGGCCTAGGCCCACCCCTGTGTGTCTTGGCTCAGGGAGTATCCCTCTATGCAGAATGGGCTCCCAAAGTCCACACCTATGCTAGGGATAAGTACTGAACTACTATAGGAGGTCCCGTAGATTTCCGAGGTTTCCTCACTGAAACCCATGTTACTGGCGTCTGGATCAGTCCCATGCTGCTATCTCAGCTTTCAGTCTGGGGACCAAGAGCTCCCCGTTGTTCAGGACAGCTCTTTCTGTGGGTTTCACCAACCTGGTCTGGACCCCTTTGCTCATCACTCGTCCTTCTCTGCAACTGGATTCCAGTTCAGTTCAGTGATTAGTTGTGGGTGTCTGCTTCTACTTCCACCAGCTATCAGGTGGCATATAAGTCAGTCATGGATCTCATTATCAGGGGAGGGCATTTAAGTTAGCCTCTCCTCTGTTGCTTAGATTGATAGCTGGTGTCTCCTTTGTAGATCTCCAGACATTTCCCTAGTGCCTGATGTCTCTGTAAATCTAAAATGTCTCCCTCTATTATGGTATCTCCATTCTTGTTTTCTTCTATTCTTCCCCCTACTCAACCTTTCTGCACCCTCATGTCTTCCTCATCCCTCCTCTTCTCCCCTTCTCATTCTCTTAGCTCCCTTCCCCCCTCTTCCCTTGCTCCCAATTTGCTCAGGAGATCTTGTCCCTTTCCCCTTCTCCATGGGACCATGTATGTCTCTTTTAGGGTCCTCCTTGTTTACTAGCTTCTCTGGCAGTGTGGATTGTAGGCTGGTAATCCTTAACTCTATGTCTAAAAATGCACATATGAGTGAGTACATACCATGTTTGTCCTTTTGTGATTGGGTTACCACACTCAGAATGGTTTCTTCTAGTTCCAACCATTTTCCTGCAAATTTCAAGTTTCCATTGTTTTTTTTCCACTGAGTACTACTCCATTGTGTAAATATACCACATTTTCTCTATCCATTCTTTGGTTGAGGGGCATCTAGGCTGCTTCCAGGTTCTGGCTATTACAAATAATGCTGCTATGAACATCGTTGAACAGATGTCCTTGTGTGAATGTGCTTCTTTTGGGTATATGCCTAAGAGTGGAATTGCTGCATCTTGTGGCAGACTAATTTCCATTTTCTTGAGGAGTCGCCATACACATTTCCAAAGTGGCTGTACAAGTTGGCACTCCCACCAGCAGTGGAGGAGTGTTCCCCCTTCTCCACATCCTCTCTAGCATAAACTGTCATTGGTGTACCTTTCTTCTATTTGAAAATATACAATGCATTATTGATAACTACTATAAGATGAATGAAATTCATCCTATTATTTTTGATAATATGGATGAACCTGGAGGATATGATGTTTCAGCAAAGGTAATTCAGACACAAAAAGGACAGCTATTACATGTCTTCTTAAATCCACAGGCACCAAAGCAACCAGAAGCCCCTCTCTCACTCTTAAGCAAAAGAAAAGAATGTAATAATGTACATCCAAATCAGATATATCAATATTAATTTCAGCATAGCCTTAGCTCTACTCATATTTTTCAGGCACAGTTAGCTTCCTCCCCGGTGCTTTCTCTCAAATGTTTGCTTTGTTTCTTGTGTCTTGGTGGCTTCCTCATCATGTGGAAGCAGCCTATTGATCTTTAGGCACAAGAGAAGTTGTAGGAATCTAGAAGAATGGAGACTCTCAGTGGTTTATCTGAGCAATAGAGCAAAGAGACACACTATCAAGACATAGTGGTTGACTTAGAATGCAAAAATAACTTCTGAGGCATTCAGTAAACTGGAAATTGTGTGCTCCATTCATCCAGTATTCTAACATATCTGAAACATTGTCATCCTGAGTCCTGTCAAAATCCCATGTTCCTAGGGCTTCTAGGAGAAGATAATTGGGCTCCTCCAGAGGCAAACCTGAACACAAAGGCACAAGTGCACACAGCTGATTTGAGAATTGCTCAGAGGAAACAATGTATAGAGAAGCACAAAAGCGAAACAAGACAGCCAGGGCAGCCAATACATGGTGCAATATCAAGCCAATTATCACTGCAGGCAACCAGAATTAATTTCCCATCACTTCCAACCTATCATATGAGAGAGCAATGCAGACCTCAGAGGCCAGAAAAGGCAAGGAAGTGCATGTTCTGGCAAGTGGAAGCCAAGCTAGAATGCAATTAAGTGGCAAGGATGAAGGAATACAGGAAGAACAGCTATTAGTTTCTAACTTCACAGCCTAGCACATCTTGAGCTTGTGGATAGTACTTCTAGGGATCAAGTATTTATCTTAACAGCCACCCTAACAAGCAACAATTCTTCATTTTCCAAAGCATTTGGGTTGAGACAAATGGGATGGTTATCCTAAAATGATAATTGCTTTTTCCTGGAAACCAGCACAGGTTTGTTTATGTGCCACTTGCATGTTGCAGCATAAAGCACATGCACATCTCTAGCAGCTTGAAAAAGCAGCACAAGGACCCAGCACAAGTCTGTTCACAGACCTCCCTAAAGGATGCCAAATGGTATGTTATTTCCTCCTCTCAAGTGCAAGCCACCAACAAAGAAACCCTACATTCTGTAAGTGGTGGCTTTTTCCCTCACAGCAGGCTACAGACATGATATTTATGCCAGGAGAAGGTCTGGCATCCTTTCTGCAATATGTCAGTGACACAACGGATGAATACTCAGGATGGGGAAGGATGCTATTTTCATTTACATGCTATTGCTACCAGATTTGGCTGACTTACCCAGAATGTCCTGGATACCTACTTGAGTGGGAAATGTTCCATATTTTGTAAGACAGGCCATCTTGTGGCAATTGGTGTTTTGTCACTCTCCTGAACAGTGTGAAGTTAAGAAAATTGCTTATGTGTCTTGTTTTTATTATAGAATCCTAGCTTTTCCCCCTCTTCTTTCTTATCAGAATTTTTCTGAATAAAACTAGGAAAAGTCAGAAGAATCCTTTTCCTTTTTGTTATCTTTCAGAACCATTCAACATGTAAATATATAAACTTGCATTATATCTTAATTGTTGCTCACAAAATCTATAAGTAGTTTTATGCCATAATTTTTATGTATTATTGACATTGCTTGCAGAAATTTTAAATTTACCAAAAATCATGTTTCCTTTAAAGAATTTCTTTTGTCTGTTTGCTACTGGAATACTAATACATTAAATAAAAATGGTCATTTCTCTTTGATCCAATATAAGGTCTGAGTTGCTTTAGATTTTTACTTTCAGAAACTACATAGTTTTTTAAAAATCTGTAATTTTTCAACAAATGCATTATTGAATTATTTTTAATTTCATTTTCACATAATGAATTTTGTTTATATACCATTCAAATTGTCATACATAAATATATGCATATTTAAATGACAAAGTGGCTGCCTAACTCCAGATCTTCACCCCTTCTCCACCCCCCCCAAATCCAATACCCTAGTCTCACCCCAGCTGCAGCCTTTCCTTCTCTGTCATCATCTCCTCCCACTCATCCCTTTTCCCAGCCCCAAAGAAAGTATTCCCTTGGAACCTGCCACCCAAGCCTGCCAGAGAAGCAGATAGGCCAGTAAAGCAGGTAGGCAAGCTTCAGATTTTCACTCTCCCTCCTCTCCTCCAAATCCAATCCCCCAGTCTCATCCCCAGATCTGTAACAGACTACCTGTTGTGGCCTCTGCTCATTCTCTGCCCACATTCCCAGGGGACTAGGCACATCCTGGTGGAATATTCTGCTTTCTCCCCTCCTATGGATCCCCTCACCCTTCCTAACTCATCTCCATTCCTAAGTGTCAGCTCCAAATGCCCAGAAACATATTTGACCCTGAACTCTCATAGGCCACACTGACAGGATCCCAGAAGAATCACTTACCAGGCAACACACATAATTATAACAACAAGAAAGGGCAACAGAAATCAAGGAACAACACAAAACCAACAAAGACAAGAACAGACATAAGCACCTTGAATTACAGTCATCCTAAACCCAGATGCATATATGCCAGTACCACACCTTTGCCAATAGGTGGGTCATCCAAAAAAAAAAAAAACTAAACAGAAATTCTCAGGCTAACTAACATCACAAACCAAATGGACCTAAAAGATATTTATAGAACATTTCTCCCAAACACAAAAGAATATACCTTCTACTCAGTACCTCATGGAACTTTTTACAAAATTGACCACATACTCAGACACAAAGCAAATTTCAACAGATATAAGAAAATTAAAATTACACCCTGCGTCCTATCTGACCATTATGAATTAAAACTGGATATCAACAACAACAGCAACAACAGAACAACAGAAACGAAACAACTCTCTACTGAATGAAAAATGGACCAAGATAGAAATAAGAAAAAAATTAAAGACTCTCTAGAATTGAGTAAAAATGAAAAGACAACATACCCAAACTTATGAGATACAGTGAGGGTTGTTCTAATAGGCAAGTTCATAGCATTATGTATCCACATAAAGGAATTGAAGAAATCGCTTACTAGTAACCTAACAGTGCACATGAAAGCTCTAGAACAAAAGGAAGAAATCATACCCAAAAGAATAGATGGTAATAAATATTCAAACTCAGTGCTGAAATCAATAAAATATAAACAAACAAATAAAAAACCACTACAAAGAATCAATGAAGCAAAGAGTTGGTTCTTTGAGAAAAATCAATGATTGACAAACCTTTAGCCAAATTAACTAAAAGACAGAAAGAAATGATCCAAATTAACAAAATTAGAGATAAAAGTGGTGCATAACACCAAGGAAATCCAAAGAACCATAAGAATGTACTTAAAAAAAACCCTGTACTTCACCAATTGAATAATCAAATAGAAATGGATAATTTTCTCAATATATATGATGTACCAAAGTTAACTCAAGGTCAGATAAACAATTAAATCAGATCCATAACCCCTAGTGAAATAGAAGCAGTAATTAAATGTCTCCCAACAAATAAAAGCCCAGGGCCAGATGGTTTTAGAACAGAATTCTTCTTGACATTCAGAGAAGTTCATGGCAATGCTCCTCAAATTATCCTACAATATAGAAAGAGAAGGAACACTTTACAACTGGTTTTTTGAGGCCATTGTTACCCTGATATCTAAATCACATAAAGACAGAACAAATAAATAAAACTACAGATCAATGCTCCTTATAGACATAAATGCAACATTTCTCAATTAAATCTTTGCAAATCGAATCCAAGAACACCCCCAAAAGATCACCCACCATGATCAAGTAGGCTTTGTCCCAGAGATGCAGGGAAGTTTCAACATAGGTAAATTGACAAATGTAATCCACCATGTACACAAACTGAAAGACAAAATACACATGATCATTTCATTATATTCAGAATAGGTCTTTGACAAAATTCAGCATCCTTTTTATGATAAAAGTCCTGTAGATGTCAGGGACACAAGGGGCATAGCTACACATAATAAAGGGAGTTTACAGCAAGCCCATAACCAACATCAACTTAAAGTAAGAGAAACTCTAAGCAATTCCACAAAAATCAGGAACAAGACAAGGTTGTCCACTCTCTCCATACCTAGTCAATATAGTACTTGAAGTTTTAGCTAGAGTAATAAGATAACTGAAGCAGATCAAGGGGATACAAATTGGAAAAGAAAGATAACTATTTGCAAATGATATGATAGTATACATAAGTGACCCCAAAAATTCTACCAGGAAACTCCTGCCACTGATAAACACTTTCAGCAAAGTAGCTGGATATAAGATTATCTCCCTAAAATCAGTACCCTTCCTATGTATAAATGACAAATGGACTGAGAAAAAACAACCAGAAAGGACACAGCACTTTTCACAGTAGCCTCAAGAATATAAAATATCTTGGGGTAACTCTAAACAAGCAAGTAAAAGACTTTTATGGTTTTTTTTTAAAAAGAAAAAAACCTCTAAGACATTGAAGGAGATATCAGAAGATGGAAAGGTCTCCCATGTTCATGCATCGGTAGGAGTAACATAGTAAAAATGGCCATCTTACCAAAAGCAACCTACAGATTCAACACAGATTGAGCACAATCCTCATCAAACTTCCAAGACAATTCTTCACAGATCTTTAAAGGACAGTTTCAGCTTCCTATGGAAGCACATGCCTGAATGCACATCCCCACCCCCACCCGCCACACGATAGATAATATAATCCTGAACAATAAAAGAACTGCTGTAGGTATCACCCATGATTTCAAGGTCTGCTTGGATCTAGTGTAATTAAAACAGCATGGTATTGGCATAAAAACAAACATGTTGGTCAACACAAATATTTGAAATCCTAGACATAAATTGGCATGTCTATGGACACCTGACTTTTGATAAAGAAGCTATAAATACACACTGGAAAAAAGACAGCATCTTCAACAAATGATGCTGGTCAAACTGGATGTCTCCATGTAGTAGAATACACATATATCTATGCCTATCATCCTGCACAAAACTCAACTCCAAGTGGATCAAAGACCTCAACAAAAAAACAAATACAGTGAACCTGATAGAAGAGAAATTGCAGAATAGCCTTGAACCTATTTGCACAGAAAGGCTTTCTGAACAGAACACCATCAGCATAGGAACTAAGATTAACAGTTAATAAATGGGACCTCATGAAACTTCTGTATGGCAAAGGACACCATCATTCAGACAAAGCAGCAGTCTACAGAATGGGGGAAGATTTTTACCAACTTCAATAGAGGTCTAATATCCAAAATATATTTTTAAAAAACTCAAAAAACTAGATTCAAGAAAAAAAGCAATCCAATAAAAAAGCAGACATTTCTCATCACCAAATGAAGCTTCCAGTACCAGGAATGGGTTCATCTAATTGAGATTTTGGTCAAGGAGGTTCCATGGGAAGCCCCAAACTACACAGGCTGTTTCTAAGACTATAAGATTGCTCTCCACAAAGTGATGGAAAAACCCTATTACTGAAGACAATACCTAGACAACTCATTGAATACAGAGAAGTTGAGCTGATGCCTACCTAGAGCCTTCACCCTACAGGATCATGTTCTTGGTACTCGAAGGTACTCTGCACATTACCAAAGGAGAAATGTAAGTGCAAACTCAGCTACAAATGCTTCAATCTACAAGAATGACCTATCTACACGATACACTAGTGGGTGACACAAAGCTTGTGCAAGCTTCCAACCAATTCTTACCTGATTTAAAGCCCATTCTATGAGATGGAGCCCTCACCCAATGCTACTTGGATGAACCAGTTATAGCCTGGAGACCTAGGGTAAACCCAGATGCTACAAGTCTAAAAAAGTAACAATAAAATGACTCCTAATGGCATTCTGCTATACTCAAAAGATCAGTGCATTGTTCAGCCATTATTAGAGATGCTTCCTCCTGCAGCAGAAGGAAACAAATACAGAGACACACATTTAGACAATATGGAAAGAGTGAGAGACTATGGAACATTTACTCTAAATGGGATGGCTCCAACAAAACCCTTTCCTCAGGGCTTAGGAAACCCTATTGAAGAAAAGGCAGGAAGGATGTAAGAGCCAGAAGGGATAAAGGACAACAAGAAAATAAGGCCTTCTAAACACAACAGGACCAATGCACAAATTGACAGAGACTAAGGCAGCATTCACTGGACTTTCAGACTAAACCAGAAAAGGTCCTAGAGTTGAAAACAGAACTGGATACTTAACCCCCATCTCAAACCAAGAAGCTATCTCCAATTGGCAAGCACTCCAAGAGAGTCTCAGTGGGGAAACAAACTACTCTTATGGGAAGGCTGCATGCCCAGAAGTATGTGGCCAGCAGAAAACAAACCCAATGGCACTTTGGAGGTTTCTTGTCTCATTAATGTTTTTTCAGGGCCTTCTTTTCTTTATCATATTGTATCATATTTGTTATTTTCTCTTTTTTTACCCTACAAGTCTTTTATGTATATGTTATGTCTTCTGGTTTAGTGTTTTTATGGGATTCCTTAGTGTATGAATGAGTGGGTCACTGCATCTGTATCTGTTTCTTGTGCCCTTTCTTGGGCTTTCTATTTCCTGTTTGTTTGTTTTGTCCTATTCTGATGCATTTGTTTTTGTTTTGTCTTATGGCACTTTGTTTTGTTACTATCTCTTAGATGCCTGATTTGTTTTTTCATGAGAGACCGAACAGCAATGGATCTGGATGGGAGGAGAAGTTGGGAGGAAATGGGAGGAGTAGAGGGAGGGAAAACCACAATAGGGATGTATTGTATGAAAAAAAATTATTTTCAATAAAAGAAAAAAATAAATGTCAGAAATCATTCAAAATTCCAACAAAACACACAGTTGCAGTGATATCATATGTTATAGTGCATTAAAATACAATTTATCCCAAGGACATGCAAAGCTCATCGTTTTCCAGGTCTAATTTTCAAGCTACTATCTAACATTTTCACTGTATATCCTTAAGAGTTTGCAAAGTATAGTATGTCTTTGGATCATTAGTCTTCTATAAATCATGTATATCTATGGTATTTTTAGAGGATGAGATGTTCTTTCTATATTAGGAAAGCCACAATAATCACCCCCTACCACAAAAATGTTGGAAGTGAATCAAAGCAAAGAGGGACTGGGGATTTCTTCTGAGCATTTCAAAAAAGTATTGATAGCAGATATTCAGCAATAAGACATGTCTACCCAGAACCTTACCTACTCCTCTTTGGCATCCTATGTATTTAAACCCCAAGGACATGAGTTTTTAGCATTTCTATTTGTTATAATGAGAGGTGGAAGTATTGCCCATGAGTTCAGTAAGTCTCATGTTGAATGATGCTACCTGCCATAAGCCAAGATTCCAGGAACCACTAGGAGCTTGAAAGTGCAAAGGCTTTTCAAAGGATGTAGGAACCTGACAGCACCACAATTTCAGATACAGCTTCCAACACTTCTAAGGAATACATTTTTTTCATTATTTGAAGCCACCTAGTTCTGTTGATTTATTATGTATCTCTCCCTAGTATATTAATACATTTAGATCCAGCCTTTACAATTATAAGTGCATATGGTGTCTTTTTCTTTTATTAACCAAGAGAAAGAGGATCAATTTGAACTATATTTGTAGGCATAAGCTGGTAGCAATAATATCAGTATTAAGAATGTGTGTGGACGACCAGGCTGGTGAAACCCACAGAAACAGCTGACCTGAACAATGGGGAACTCTTGGTCCCCAGACTGATAGCTGGGAAACCAGAATGGGACTGAACCTGGGTGTCAGTGAGGAGGCCTTGGAAATCATGGAGCCTTCTGTAGTAGATCAGTACTTATCCCTAGCATAGGTGTGGACTTTGGCATCCTATGTATATTTAAACCCCAAGGTCATGAGTTTTTAGCATTTCTAAATAGAGGGATACTGCCTGAGCCAAGCCACATGGGGGTGGGCCTAGGCCCTATCCCAAAGGATATGAGAGACTCTGAAGACCCCCTATGGAAGGCATCACCCTCCCTGGGGAGCAGAAAGGGTATGTGATAGGTAGAGTTTTAGTTGGGGGTGTGGTAGGGGAGTAGGGGAGGGAGAGGGAACTGGGATTGACATGTAAAACAATCTTGTTTCTAATTCAAATAAAAAAATGGAAAAAAGAATTGTGTGGACATCATACTAATATAGATTATAGTTATAGTAAAAATTTTCAGTTGGTGAAGTATTTCTATCATTTTTATGAAAAACTGCATATTTAAAGTATTGTTATATGAAGAAACTAGCAATACAAATAGTATATATCTCAATATTTAAGGAAATTAATGAATATAAGCTATTGTGTTATTTTTAACTTTTGATATATTTATTGCAAGCTTTATTCTTACCCTAAATAAATATTCATTTCTGTACCTAATTTGGCATTTGCTATCTTGTAGGCTTTGTAGATGCCCTCCACTCTACACACTAAATTCTGTAAGCTGCAGACCCACAAAAACACGCATCTCAGAATACTTGACTCCAAATGAATTTTGCGTCAGCATCTGTTCTTGGTGTACTTTTCACAAGTCTAAAGGCAAGTTAAGCCCTCTGGAAGCTTACATGGAACTGAACCAGATATATCTGCAGCTGTCATACACCAACATTATTCTCATGAGGTAATGAGGTAACTGCTTCTATTCTTTGTGTCAATTTGTTGATAGCATTTTTAATTTTTTTTATTTTGCCGGGGGGCTAGTTCTATCAGGGCATCTTTTCTTTCATATCCTTGCATGATATGATGCTACTAAATAAGTGTAAGGTAGTAGGGTGAGAGAGGGAAGGGGCATTCTAAACTAAACTAAAAACGAGGTTTTAAAAATACTGGGAGAGTAAAGACATGATCAAGTAACAAGCTGAACTCTTCTTAGGACAGAGAAGGAAGAAAAGAGACCTAGTCATTATAAGGTCAAAAGCAGACTAGTAAATAGGGTGGGTTTTTTTCTTCTATTTTGGTTTGCTTTTGTTTGCCACATGGAAATGCAGTGTGGATATAGCTGTGACATGCTGCATATGGCTGAAGCTCCAGGCAGAGCTCAACACAATGGACTTTTGCCCTGGGCTTCATAAAAGTGAAACCTGTTGCTGGTATGCAGCAAATTTGCCACCCATCTCCTTTCCTAAAAGAAAGATGATGATGTGATCTCCCAAAGAAAAATCCTAGAGAAGAAAACATGTGTCTAGTCTTAAAATACATTATCTGCAGCCATGATTAGAAGATAGCTACTTAAGTATCCCAAAAGCCAGGTGTCTTATAACTAAAAGTAACACTCTCTTGGCCTTAATTTGCATTTTGAGGACATGTTTAAAGTAGAAAACAGCGATTGACTAATGTGGAACTGAGATTATTGCCTCTAGATAAGCGTCTTACAGCAATGATAACTTGAGAATGTTGTGAATCTGGTAGAGCTGGACATTCTCAGTTATGTGATTTTGCAGTCTGCACAGAGTCTACATTCTCTTTGATGAGAATTACAAGATGACAGGGAAATAAATCAGGCGTTCTGAGTGAAGACAGCTTGATTTGTCACCTTAATCTTCGTTAAACCTGAAGTGTTTCTCAAGAAAACAAGTCTTGAATAAAACAGGTCTTGGAGATTGCTTCAAGATTCATTCATTCTCAACTTCAGAAAAAGGTGGCAACATCGATGACAGCAAACATATCGGATGCCTTTGCTGATGCAGTCACCAGGAAGTTTAAGTTAACCTGTCTGAAAGTGAAAAAAGAAAGGAAGAGAACCCAGCACTGATGATAGCAGCAGTTTTAATGGCATGATGGACAGAAACTGGTGTGGATTCAGACAAAAATGGGGCAGGTGACAACGGCAAATAAAGTCAACTCAGACATTCTAGGAGCTCAAATGTAAAGAGTATAAAATTAGGACAATGATTGGCATTACATGAAGAGTTGAGCTAAATATGCACACCATTTTAATTCTAGTACTGTGATAACAGAAGAGAGAACTCCTGTGGTAAGAACTTGAACAAGCAACTGAGTGAGACCAGTGTCATGGTTCTGTGCCTTGTACACAAACTCAGGACCTTGTGTTCTGAAGGACCCCATACTTGACTTAATGGTCTACTGTCACCATCTCAAAATTCTTCTAACTTTACTTTTGTCCATGAAGTCCAATGAAACACAGGAATACATGCCGATACCTTAAAGATTCTTTTCCCTCCTCCCTAGAACTGGTCCTTCATGACACATTTCTCAGATCTTTGGAGTCTCAGACCTCCTGATCCCTAGGATAGGGATTAGGTTGAACTGGTGAGGAGAACAGGGGAAGGACTTAGTTTTCATTGTTGCCTTTATCTCCAGTAGTCTGGACACAGTAGTGCTTGAGTTCAGGCTCACATTTTGAGTATCTTATCACATAGTGTAGTGTTGGCCTTCTTGCTTCAAACTTGCATTGTTACAGTTTAATGAAGGCTGCATCTTGGTGGGAGCGATCTTGCCCACACCCTATTCAGATACCTGGTATGCCCTGGTACAACTGTTTAAAGATTTCCAAGATTTCCTCATTTCCCACCAGAACCCAAGCTTTACTTCTTCAGAACCCCACCCCCACCCCCCCCCGCCCGGCATCCGTCTTGCTGTAGTAGAGTCAATATGGTAGTTGGTGAGAGAAGCTGACAGCCATTAGGCCCATGTATCTCTGGTAAGATTTATGCTAATAATTTATGCATTTCTTTTTTCTTACAACATTAAACTCAAAGCACAATGACAAGGGGAATAGAGACAGACAAACCGACACAGAGAGATAGGGAGAGGAGAAAGAAGGGGGGAGGATATAGCCGGATATAGCCTCATAATTTAGTACCTTTCCCCTGCTTTCTAAACAAACTGCCTTGGGTTTTCGTTTTACACAGTCACCCTCACATCATTAAAACTTCAAATGTAATGAATATATACAATGTTGGAGGCAATGCACTCAACATTGTCACGTGACTCTCCTGGAATTTCTGCACTATGGACATCATTCTTTGAGCTAAGGAAATGTACCATAGGTGATGTTCTTGGTAGGAACAGAGAATGGGTGTTATGGCTTTATGTGAATTCCCTTATGCTTATTGGGAAGTTGGCAAATGTTAAACAAACAGCTCTCTTGGTAAAAACAAACAAACAAAAATAAACATTAATAGTCTGGGGACTGGGGAGATGGCTCATTGGTTAAGAGCACTGGCTGCAGTCAAATGCCATCCTAGAGCCTTCATCCAGTAGCTGATGGAAGGAGAAGCAGAGATCCACAGCTAAGCACTGAGCCCAACTCCTGGAATCCAGTTTCAGAGAGGGAGAAATGACCAACAAAGGGGTCAAGACCACGCTGGGAAAACCTGCAGAAACAGCTGACCTGAGAAAGTGGGAATGCATAGACCCCAATCTGACAGCTGGAGAACCAACACAGCACCAAACCAGGCCCCCTGAACAGCCTTCATCCTGTAGCTGATGGAAGCATAAACAGGCACCCACAGCTAAACACTGAGTCATACTCCTGGAATCCAGTTGTAGAGAGGGAGGAGGGATGAGCAAAGCAGTCAAGACGTGCTGGAGAAACCTACAGAACCAGCTGACCTGGCCTAGTGAGAGCACATGGACCCCAGTCATAAAGCTGGGGAACCAGCATTGAAGTGAACCAAGCCCTCTGATGTGAGTGCTGGTTAGGAGGCCTGGGCAGTCTATGTGGCCTCTGGCAGTGGAACCAGTATTTAACCATAGTATACAAATGGACTTTGGGAACCCATTCCTTATGGAGGGATACTATTGCAGCCCAGATACACGGAAGAGGTCCTAGGCCCTCCCCCAAATGATGTGACAGACATTGATGATTCCCCATGGAATGCTTCACCATCCTTAAGGAACAGGTGGGGGTGGGGTGGCTTAGGTGGGCTGGTAGGGGACATGGGAGGGTGGGAGGGAGAGGGAACTGGGAGGATTGATATGTAAAATGATTGTTTCTCTATAAAAAAAAAAGAAAAGAGAAAAAGCACTGGCTGTTCTTTCAGAGGATCTGGGTTTCAGTCCCAAAACCCACATGGCAGCTTACTACCTGTTATAACTCCAGTTCCAGGGTCTCTAAATTCTATTCTGGCATCTTCAGGTATTACAGGCATGTAGTGTACATACATAGTTTTATTTAAATGAAGGAAATAATTCAGCAGTACAGTTTGTAATTTTTCCAGTTTCCATGGGGGTAATTACTTTCATCATGGCTGATTCCAGAATACCAACCTGATGAGAAATTTGGAAGAGAGATACTTAGCCACATAGTCTTATGGAGTATGGAGTATTTTCACCATACACTACAAGAAACATTGAAAAAAGTCAGGAGCATAGATAATATTGAAGGAACCGGTTTCCCTTTTGGCAGCCATAATGGTCGAACATGTGCTTCTATGACCTTGACCTAGTCACTAAAGTCAGATGCCTGACTCGTGACAAGGAGCCAATCAGAGGTTAGCTGGTGGCGCTAGGCTTTACGACCCTGGGTGTGCTTTACGGACAAGCACACAGCAATGACGTAGAGAGCATAGCAACCACCCTGGGAGGGCCTATGGGCCATAACAACCAGTTGACCAATCAACACAGGGCAAGCCCTCCAAGCCTGGAGGGCACACCAATCGTGAGCCTGTGCGTACCCCTAGACACTCCCCTTACGCTGCCCTATAAGATCTTTTGGGAGACCCAAGGAGCCGTCTTTTTCTAGCCATCTGCCATGGCGGGTGGGTAAAAGACCCGAGCTAACATGGGGTTAGTTCGTTAAATTACAATAAAGCCTCGTGCAGTTTGCAGCAAGCTCTCGAATCCGCCTGGTGATTGGGGTGACCGCGAACCTGGCCTGAGACCCCAGATACTTGAGTTTTCCGGGGTCTAACAATATGACATAACATAATTAATAAATTAAGGATGGATTTTGGGGACTTTAGTAACTTTATTATAAATGTATGTGATTGTGTGATTCTTTGGTTTAATTTTTAAATTGCTATATTTAATTACCAGTTTGCACAATTTCTGAAAAATTGACAACTGGCTCTTGTGAACTTGTGCAAGCTAAAATAAGGGTTGTGGGCTGATGTGAGGTTAAGTGCATTGTTAGAAATCAATCAAAACCAGCTGTAGCACACTCCTGCCTCTGAGGAACCTAAATGGGGAGGTATAAAGTATGCTTATGGGTGCCTCTGAGGGATGGGCACCCTGAGGAGCTCAGATATGGAGAGGCTGGCTTCACAGCTTTAACTATTGCTTGTCCTATACATTCCCATTGCGTCCACTTTTCTGTCTAGTTAGTCTGAAGAGCATGTCTAGATTGTTCTTACCCCTTGCTCCAGGTTTTGCCCAACTGTACTTCTAATCCAAAAGAAAGCAGTTCTACTCTTCCCACAACCTTCAGGGCCTCAAAAGCTCCACTTTGCCCATAACCTCTGGAGCCTGATTCTGTTGATAAGGAAGGCTTTGGTGAGAGTGTGGTGGGGTGGTTGATTTTCATTCTTGTTCACATCTGTCTTTGTTTCTTTTCCTATGTCAAAAGCTACCTAAGGGAGAAAATGGTTTACTCTGGCTCACAATTACAGTTCCAGCCCATCATCGTGGTGAAGAAGCTAAGGCATCAGGAGATTGAAGCAGCTGATGATTCACATTGTATCCATAATCCAAAAGGAGACAAGGATGAATGCATACCAATGCTCAGCTCACTTTATCCCATTTTATACAGTCTATAGTCCTCTGCCCAAGTAATGGTCCCTCGCACAACGGCCAGGCCTTTCCACTTCCACTAATCCAACCAAGAGAGTCCTCTCCACAGGTGTGCCCAGATGCCTGTCTCCCAAGTAATGCCAGATTCTGTTGAGTTGACAATTAACATCAACCACCAACACATCCAAAGGCAAAGTTAGAAGTCTGGAGCGAAAAGTACCATGGGAAATTACTAGTTCCCTTCTTGTTTTAGTAATTTGAAAAAATGCAGTCTTTTAGAATGCCAAGGGCTGCCCCTAGTTCACTGCATACTTGTGGATCTGGACAACAGTGGGCAAACTTCACCTGTTTTCCTTATGCTGGCAATGCAGCTTTTGCAAGTCTCTTCTATGCCTCTGTTCTATCTGCACCATGCTAGATGCTGGAGGCTCACCAGTGACAAGCCTGTTAAACAGCCTGTGGAAAGGATGGGAATCAAGTGTTCACATTTGGACTGGCTAAAAATTGGAGGCTGCATCCAAACAGATCAAAGTTCATATCTTGGTTCTGCTGCTTGGAAGCTGCATGACAAGTAAATCTTTTTTAAGTTTTAGTTTTATTTATTTTGTCATGTGTGCATGGTCATTTTCTTGTGGTATTCTAAGACTATGCTAATTCATGGTCCAAGGTACCTAGGAGTTTATTGTATAATGAGAGGAGAGGTGTGCTGTCTTAGTTAGGCATTTTGTTGCTGTGAATAGACACCATGACCATGGCAATTCTTGTAAAGGAAAACATTTCACTAATGCTTGCTTATAGTTCAGAGGTTTAGTTCATTATCATCATGGTGGGAAGCATAGCAGTGTGGAGGCAGACACAGTGCCGAAGAGGTAGCTCAGAGTTCTACATCTGGATCCTCTGGCAGTAGGAAGAGAGTGATACTGGGCCTGGCTTGAGCATCTGAGACCTCAAAGCCCACCCCCAGTGACATACTTCATCCAACAAAGACACACCTACTCCAATAAGTCCACACCTCCTAATAGTACCATTCCCTATGGGCCTATAGGCGTCATTTTCATTCAAGCCACCACAGTATTCATAGGAACATTTGGTCATGGCTGTAGTTTGCCTTTTATCTTGGGCCACTCTTCAGAGTAAAGTACGGGATGAAGGCTCTAGAACACACTTGTCCCACTTCATCAGCCTGAGGGCAATTGGCATCTCCTATAAACCACCACACCTAAAGAGCATAAAGTGGTCAAGCCTTGTTTTCCCTGGAATCCATCATCTTGCTTGACACTTACAGTACTCCTAGAGACTCTACTTATACTAATCTAATATACAATTCATCTTGGGAACCTCTAGCCACATGCTCTTCCCATAACAGGCAGCCAAGATGAATGCAGTATGCCATTTTACCAACCACCTTTAATGTAGCCCTAGGAGCCAAGCCATGTCCAACTGGGGAAACCATAGCCTATGTGAGTGTGGACATAATGAGTACTCCAGGCAGATAAACAACACCAATATTTACTTGTTCCCAACACTGTAGGCAGGGCTGCTTGGGGGTCAGCAATTTGGAAAAGCATGTCCACTATCATGCTTGTATGCCATCTGTGACCTTGTGGTTATAAGCCAACATTTGGTCTTAGATTTCTTGTATCTGCTGCTTTAGAAGTACCCTCAGCTACTTTATATAGAGATTTGTTTACCCTAACAGTATCATTAGAGGACTGGGCCAGGATTCTTTCTTCAGGAGAGACTAGCTTAAGAACCAAGCATTCTTTATTGAGTCAGGACTAAGTATGTGTTACTCAATTGACCAATTCATGGATGTGTAACTTTTGTTCACAAAGATCTTGTGTTTGGTTTGGCCCAGATGGCAGTTGCCAGGCTTGAGGGAGAAGCTGCATTCAGTAGACTCACCTATCCAGCATGTTTGCTGATTGAGCTGTATCAGCAGTCCCTAATGTAAACATAGTATAGTCAGAAATAAAGCACTGAAACTGCTCTGAGTGAGGATGTTAGTGGCCTCCAAGATGTCAGATCTTATGGATAGGTGTCAGTCCTCACCCTACTTCACCATGAGCAGTAGAGACACAGACTGATAACTCTTTCTCTAGAGATGTATGAGATTCCAGCCTCCCCTGTTTTACCCTTTTTATTTACTGACTTCTCACTGTCCACAATGGTTGATCTTGGTTGCCAGTCTTATTGGATCTGAATGTCTCTCAGAGATATGTCTCTGAGAGAGTCTGTGAGGGCATTTATTGGAATGAATGATGAACTGAATGGAAAAAGACTTTCAAACAGAATTGGCAGTGCCTTCTGGTGAAATTACAGATATAAAGTGGTCTGGAGAAAAAGCAGGGGTGATTTTGCCTGCCTGTCCTTGCTCATTACTAATGAAAACATCCATCTTGTTGCTACCTTTGTTGCTGCTATCCTTAGCTGATATTAGAACCCAGCAACTTCTTTCCAACATGGACTGAAGGCTACTCTAGGAATAGTCCAGGTATTCAGTATCAGGTTGCTGCTGAGGCATGCAGCCATATAGACTGATTCTAGGTGTCTCTAGTATGCAGATAGTTGTTGCTGATCAAGTACCTATTGTATAAGCCAACCTAATAATATGTACTTATTCTATCAGTTCTATTCTGAGAGGAAACAGTGAATAATACTTTATCATTGTTGGTAAGTTCCATCTTCCCCATGTCAAAGTTTCAGGATCTCACAAGACTTGATTTTCTTACCCATCTTTCTCTCTAAATACCTAGATGATTTAAGCCCTTGGCCTTGTATACGGATGCCTCCCTAATGAGAGAGTCTAGTTCAGACCTCTCTTCCTTTCTACACTTGTATACCACCTACCTACTGGAAATCGTCCCTTGGTGGTTCAATATATATCTCACACTCTTCCTTTCCATGGCAATACACCCTTCTAATATTGCAAGTAAAACACATTGGAGGCACTATTGTTTCTCTGTCTTTCATACTGCATATCCTATCCACCAAAAGAACTCAGCATTTGCACTAAAAAGGTCCCACATGACTGAAAAATCTATCCATGTATTTCTCACTTAACTCATTCTCTACTATTATTATTACTTTCTCCATTTGACACAACTCTCACTGAATTTCTCTGAACATTCCAGAAATTATTACTGCCTCGGGGCCTCTACATTCGCTTGTTCCTCTGCTTAGAACATGTCTGCCCAGATATTCAATATGATATTCTTCATCTCATCTTTCAGCCCCTCTGCTCAAATATCACTGAATCAGAAAGACTTTTACTGACAATTTCTCATTATTTTCTGTCTTTATCTTGATGGTATTTCCTTAGAGTTCATTTCACCACTTAATACATAACAATTTTATGTTTGGTTTTTATTTGCTCTTGCTAGAATGAAAATTTCTTTGCCTTTATAGTGTTTATATCAGTCCTTGGTACCAAGTAAATCTATTCATAAATACTTGTCTTTTTACAAACTTAAATCGTTTATTTTTGAGAGAATATCTTACTATAATATACATTGGTGTAGAACTCATTAATGTAGCCCAGGCTATTCTCAGACTTGTGGAGATCATCCTGCCTCAGCCTCCCAAGTATCAGGACTGCAGGTGTGTACCACCATTCCTGTGGTAAATTGTGATTGGCATCAGAACCTGGATGCATGTGTCCTCTCCCAGGCTGTAAGGAATGCTTATAGTGGCATCTTGTTCCATCAATGGACTTAGGGCATGGCTTCAGATGTACTGACATGATCCCTTATAAGGAAGAGGAAGGGCTGGATCTCTCGCTCTTGGGTTGTGGTCGGAGTATCAGGAAGGGCAGAGGCTGCATCTCCAGGAGCAGGAAGACCAGTGGTTATTTACCATAATTGTGTGAGTGCTCTCCAAATAATATAGCAAATAAATAATTGTTAATTGTTTATGTGGGTATCTGTGGACTCCTTTAACCCTGCCTTAAAACGCTTGGAGGTTACATTCTCACTTTTACATTAAGGAGTAAATACTTCCTACCTAGACAGAAATGTTTCCTCCATTTTTTATTTAAATTAGAAACAAGAATGTTTTACATGTCAATCTCAGTTCCCTCTCCCTCCCCTCCTCTCCCGCCCCCCCCCAATAATACCCTACCTATCCCATACCTTATCTTCTCCCCAGGGAGGGTGAGGCCTTCCATAGGGGGTCTTCAAAGCCTGTCTTGTTCTTCAGGATAGGTCCTAGGCCAACTCCCTTGTGTCTAGGCTCAGGGAGTATCCCTCCATGTGGAATGGGCTCCCAGAGTCCATTACTATGCTAGGAATAAGTATTGATCCACTACAAGGGGCCCCATAGATTTCCAAGGTCTCCTCACTGACACCCACATTCAGGGGGTCTGGATAAGTCCCATGCTGGTTTCCCAGCTATCAGTCTGTAGACCAAGAGCTCTCCCTTGTTCAGGTCAGCTGTTTCTGTGGGTTTCAACAGCCTGGTATAGACCTCTATGCTCATCGGTCCTCCTTCTCTACAACTGGATTTCAGTGCAATTCAAGATTTAGCTGTGGGTGTCTGCTTCTATTTCCACCAGTTGCCGGATGAAGGCTATATGATGGCATATGAATTAGTCATCAATCTCATTATCAGAAGAGGGCATTTAAGGTAGCCTCTCCTCTGTTTCTTAGATTGTTAATTGGTGTCATCTTTGTAGCTCTCCGGACATTTCCGTAGTGCCTAATTTCTCTTTAAACTTATAATGTCTCCCTCTATTATAGTATCTCTTATCTTGCTCTCTTCTGTTCTTCCCCCAACTCAACCTCCCTGCCCCATCATGTCTTCCTCACCCTTTCGCCTCCCCCTTCTCATTTCCTAGTTCCCTCTCCCCTCCCCCATGCTCCCAATTTGCTCAGGAGAACTTGTCCCTTTCCCCTTCTCCAGGGGACCATGTATGTCTCTCTTAGGGTCCTCCTTGTTTACTAGCTTCTCTAGTGGTGTAGAATGTAGGCTGGTAATCCTTTGGTCTATGTCAAAAATCTATATATGAGTGAGTACATACCATGTTTGTCTTTATATTACTGGGTTACTTTGCTCAGAATGGTTTCTTCTAGTTCCATCCATTTGCCTGAGAATTTCAAGATTCCATTGTTTTTTTTTTTTCTTCTGAGTATTACTCCATTGTGTAAATGTACATTTTCTCTATCCATTCTTCAGTTGAGGGGCATCTAGGTTGCTTCCAGTTTCTGGCTATTACAAATAATGCTGCTATGAACATCGTTGAACAGATGTCTTTGTTGTATGAATGTGCTTCTTTTGGGTACATGCCTAAGAGTGGAATTGCTGCATCTTGTGGCAATCTGATTCCCATTTTCCTGAAAAATCACCATACTGATTTCAAAAATGGCTGTACATGTTGGCACTCCCACCAGCTGTGGAGGAGTGTTCTCCTTTCTCCACATCCTCTCCAGCATAAGTTATTATTGGTGTTTTTAAAAATTTTATCCATTCTGACTGGCATAAGATGGTATCTGAAAGTTATTTTGATTTGCATTTCCCTGATGGCTAAGGATGTTGTGCCCTTTCTTGTGTGATTTTCAGCCTTTTTATATTCCTCTATTGAGGATTCTCTATTTAGTTCTGTAACCCACTTTTCAATTGGATATTTTGGAAATTAGCTTCTTGAGTTCTTTGTAAATTTTGGAGATCAGCTCTCTGTCAGATATGGGGTTGGTGAATATCTTTTCCCATTTGGTGGACTGCCATTTTGTCTTGCTGACTGTGCCCTTTGCCTTAAAGAAAGAAACTTCTCAGTTTCAGGAGGTCCTATTTATTAATTGTCGATTTCAGTGTCTGTGCTACAGGTGTAATGTTCAGGAAGCTGTCTCCTGTACCAATTAGTTCAAGGGTACTTCCCACTTTGTCTTCTAATAGTATCAGTGTGGCTGGATTTATGTTGAGATCTTTGATCCATTTGGAGTTAAGTTTTGTGCATGGCGATAGACATGGATCTATCTGCAGCCTTCTACATGCTAGCATCCAGTTATATCAGCACCATTTGGTGAAGATGCTTTCTTTATTCCATTGTATATCTTTAGCTTCTTTGTCAAAAATCAGGTGTTTGTAGGTATGTGGGTTAATATCAGAGTTTTCAATTCAATTCCATTGGTCTACCTGTCTATTTTTGTGCCAATACCAAGTTGTTTTCAGGACTATAGCTCTAAAATAGAGCTTGAAGTCAGGGATGGTGATGCCTCCGGAAGTTTCTTTGCTGTACAGGGTTGTTTTGGCTATCCTGGGTCTTTTGTTTCTCCATATAAAGTTGAGTATTGTTCTTTCAAGTTCTGTGAAGAATTGTGCCAGTATTTTGATGGGGATTGTGTTCAGTCTGTAGATTGCTTTTGGCAAGACTGCCATTTTTACTATGTTGATCCTAGCTAACCAAGAGCATGGGAGATCTTTCCATTTTCTGGTATCTTCTTTAATTTCTTTCTTTAAAGATTCAAAGTTCTTGATATACAGGTCTTTCACTTGTTTGGTTAGTGTTACCCCAAGATATTTTATGTTGTTTGTGGCTATTGTAAAGGGTGATGTTTCTCTGATTTCTTTCTCAGCCCTCTTATTGTCTGTATATAGTAGGGTTACTGATTTTTTTTAGTTTATCTTGTATCCTGCCACTGTGGTGAAGGTGTTTACCAGCTGTAGGAGCTTCATGGTAGAGTTTTTCGGGTCACTTATGTAAACTATCATATCATCTGCAAACAGTGAAAGCTTGACTTCTTCCTTTCCAATTTGTATCCCCTTGATCTCCTTTTGTTGTGTTATTGCACTAGCTAACACCTCAAGTACGATATTGAAGAGGTTTGGAGAGAGTGGACAGCCTTGTCTTGTTTCTGGTTTTCTTTCTTTCTTTCTTTCTTTCTTTCTTTCTTTCTTTCTTTCTTTCTTTCTTTCTTTCTTTTGGTTTTTTGAGACAGGGTTTCTGTGTGTAGCTTTGGAGCCTATCCTGGCACTCTCTCTGGAGACCAGGCTGGCCTTGAACTCACAGAGGTCCACCTGCCTCTGCCTCCCGAGTGCTGGGATTAAAGGCATACGCCACCAACGCCCGGCCTTGTTTCTGATTTTAAAGGAATTGCGTTGAGTTCTCTCAATTTAGTTTTATGTTGGCTGTTGGTTTACTGTATGTTGCTTTTCTTATGTTCAGGTATGTTCCTGTTATTCCTGATCTCTCCAGGACCTTTATCATAAAGGGTTGTTGCATTTTGTCAAAGGCTTTTTCAGCATCTAGTGAGATGACATGTGGTTTTTCTTTTTCAGTTTGTTTATATGGTGGATTACGTTGATGGATTTATGTATGATGAACCAACCCTGCATCCCTGAGATGAAGCCTGCTTAATCATGGTGGATGATTTCTCTGATGTGTTCTTGGATTCGGTTTGCCAGTATTTTATTGAGTATTTCTGCCTCAATGTTCATGAGTGATATTGGTCTGTAGTTCTCTTTCTTAGTTGTGCCTTTGTGTGGCTTGGGTACCAAGTAATTATAGCCTCGTAAAAAGTTTGGCAATTAACCTTCTGATGATTTTATTGTGTGGAAAAATGATGAGTATTGGTATTAGCCCTTCTTTGAATGTCTGGTAGAATTCTGCACCGAAGCCATCTGACCCTGGCCTTTTTTTGGTTGGAAGGCTTTTGATGACTGCTTCTATTTCCTTAGGGATATAGGCCTGTTTAAGTTGCTTATCTGTTCTTGATTCAATTTTGGCAAGTGATATCTGTCCAGAAAATTGTCCATTTCCTTTAAATTTTCCAATTTTGTGAAGTACAGTTTTTCAAAGTATGACCTGATGATTCTCTGGATTTCCTCAGTGTCCATTGTTATGTCCCCCTTTTCATTTCTGATATTGTTAATTTGCATGTTCTCCCTCTGTCTTTTGGTTAGTTTGGATAAAGGTTTGTCTATCTTGTTGATTTTCTCAAAGAACCAACTCTTTGTTACATTGATTCTTTGAATTGTTTTCTTTGTTTCGACTTTATTGATTTCTGCCCTCAGTTCGATTATTTCCTGGCATCTACTCCTCCAGAGTGAATTTGCTTCCATTTGTTCTAGAGCTTTCAGTTATGATGTCAGCTCTCTGGTGTGACTATTTTCTAGTTTCTTCATGTGAGCACTTAGAGCTATGAACTTTCCTCTTAGTACTGCTTTCAAAGTGTCCCATAAGTTTCATATGTTGTGTCTTCATTTTCATTGAATTCTAGGAAGTCTTTAATTTCTTTATTTCTTCTTGACCAGGAATGGGTGCAATTGCTCATTATTCAGTTTCCATGAGTTGGTAGGTTTTCTGCAATTTGTGTTGTTCTTGAATTCTAATTTTAATGCATGGTGGTCTGATAAGACACAGGGGATTATTCCAATTTTGTTGTACCTGTTGAGGTATGCTATGTTGCCAAGTATGTGGTCGATTTTAGAGAAGGTTCCATGTGATGCTGAAAAGAAGGTATATTCTTTTGTGTTTGGATGGAAAGTTCCATAGATGTCTGTTAATCCCAATTGGGTCATAACTTCTGTTAGTTCCTTTGTCTCTTTGTTAAGTTTCTGTCTTATGACCCTGTCCAGTGGAGAGAGTGGGGTGTTGAAGTCTCCTACTATAACTGTACGAGGTCTTATTTGTGATTTGAGTTTTAATAATGTTTCTTTTACGAATGTTGGTGTCTTTCTTCTTGGGGCATAGATGTTTAGAATTGAGTCTTCTTCCTGATGGATTTTTCCTGTGATGAATATGAAATGACCTTATTCATCTCTTTTGATTGATTTTAGTTAGAAGTCTAATTTGTTAGATACTAGGATAGCTACCCCAGCTCTTTTCTTGGGTTCATTTGATTGGAATATCTTATACCAACCCTTTACCTGAGAAAATGTCTGTCTTTGAAGTTGAGGTATGTTTCTTGTATGCAGCGGAATGATGGATTCTGTCTTCATATCCATTTGGTTAGCCTGTGTCTTTTTATAGGCAAATTTAATACCATTAATATTGAGGGAAATTAAGGACCATTGAGAGTTAATTCTTGTTTGTTTTGGATTTGTTGGTGGTGGTGGTATTTTGTGTGGATTTACCCTGGTTTCTCTTCTGGCTTTTGGTAAAGTGGGATTATCTATTACCTATGTTTTTGTGAGTGTAGTTAACTTCCTCATGTTGGAGTTTTCCTTCCAGTACTTTCTGTAGGGCTGGATTAATGGTTGCATATTGTTTAAATCTGGTTTAGTCATGGAATATCTTTTTTAAAGATTTTATTTATTTATTATGTATACAATATTCTGCTTCCATGTATATCTGCACACCAAAAGAGGGCACCAGATCTCATAACAGATGGCTGTGAGCTACCATGTGGTTGCTGGGAATTGAACTCAGGACCTCTGGAAGAGCAGTCAGTGTTCTTAACCTTTGAGCCATATCTCCAGCCCCCATGGAATATCTTGTTTTCTCCATTTATAGTCATTGAAAGCTTTGTTGGGTATAGTAGTCTGGGCTGGCATCTGTGTTCTCTTAGAGTTGGCAGAATATCTATCCAGGTCCTTCTGGCTTTCAGAGTTTCCATGGAGAAGTCTGGTGTAATTCTGATAGGTTTTCCTTTATATGTTACTTGTCCTTTTTCCTTTGCTGCTCTTAATATTCTTTCTTTATTCTGTACGTTTGGTGTTTTAATTATTATGTGACCAGGGGTCTTTGTTTTGTGGTCCACTCTATTTGGCGTTCTGTAGGCTTCTTGTACTTTCATTGGCATGTCTTTCTTTAGGTTGGGAAAGTTTTCTTCTATGATTTTGTTGAATATGTTTTCTGCACCTTTGAGTTGGGTTTCTTCACCTTCTTCTACACCTATTATTCTTAGGTTTGGTCTTTTCACGGTGTCCCATATTTTCTGGATATTTTGTGTCAAGGATTTGTTGGACTTAAGATTTTCTTTGGTTTGTGAATCTATTTCCTCTAGTTTAGCTTCAGCATCTGAGTTTCTGTCTTCTATCTCTTGTATTCTGTTGGTTATGCTTGCATCTGTGGTTCCTGATTGGTTACTCAGCTTTTCTGTTTCCAGCATTCCCTCAGTTTGTGTTTTCTTTATTGTGTCTATTTAAGTTTTCAGGTCTTGAACTGTCTGAATTGTTTCCTTCAGCTGTTTGATTTTATTTTCTTGGCTTCCCTTAGAAGATTTGTTGATTTCTTGCATCTTTTGGTTTGTCTTTTCTTCCATTTCTCTGAAGGATTTTCTCATTTCCTGTCTTAGTGTCTCTATCATCTGCATGAAGTTGTTTTTAAGGTTGATCTCTTCTGCTTCATCTTTACACTCTGGTGGTGTCGTATTGATTTTTCTGTTGTTGGATGTGTTCTTATATTGTTGTCTTCCCATCTCTTCTTCCAGTGGGTACAGGTGGTATCTCTTCCTTTCTTGGTGTGTATGGGTCCACGGTTCTCTTCTGGTGGGTGCAAGAGGGTCTGATACTCTGATGGGTCTCAAGGTGGGTGCAGGCATTCTGAGGAACTCACTCTCCAGGTGGGTGGGTGTGAGACTAGCACAGAGATGTCAGCAGACTCTGGGTTGCTTAGACCTCAGGGGCTGAGTGGACCTGACTGCAGACCCCAGGACAGGAGTTCCCAGAGTAGGCAGGAGGAAATTGGGCCCAAGGCAGAGGCCGAAACAATTCACCTCTGCCCTGAGTCAAGGCAGAAGTAGCCCAACCATCTCAGCTGACTCAGTGTTACTTGGTCTTCAGGGGCCGAGTTGACTTCCCTAGACAGAATTTTTAAAGATTGTTGAATAACAAAATTTCTTTGTTAGGAAATTGGTTTTCTGACTCTCCTAGAGATTACCTAATCTTTTGCAGCTAAATCTGTGGTATCCAAACAAATGATCTTTTACACCCTGTCTCAAATGCCTTAATCAAGTCTATCAATTACTCAGGCTCTTTATGCTCTTTTAACAATCAATTCAGGTCACACCCAATAAACTTACAGAATTCTAATGACCACAACATATACAGGCTTGGAAACAAACTCAACTTGCTTTTCCTAGACATACAACTCAACTTGGGATAAAAGAACTGTTCTGGCATATCACTCCTAGCAATTGTGGGCTCTGGACACCACTGTTGTTTAGATTAAGTAATATTGGCTAATCAGATATATCAAGTAAGTAAGTGGACGCAGGTAAAGCAAATATCTTCATGATTTACTTGTTACTATTACTGTATTTATTTTCTGTCTGATTCTTTTTTGACAAAGGACACATTGTGCTCTTGTGTCTTCCCTGACCCCACACTCATGGGAAATTCCACCTTTTCCCTCTCATAAATCCTTGCTGATACATCTGTCTACTCCCCTCTAAAAGAAAAATTTGCACCTCTAGTCAGCTCTTGAAATAATATAATTGCAAACAAGAAACACATTCAGAGTGAAGAAACTATATGGAATTTTAAAATTTATCATCCAACTGGGACACATTTGACAGTAAAGAGAACATTATTAAAACTTAGTGTGGTACAAGTATAAAACCCAGGCCATCTGCATTGGCAAACTAGGCTATCTGATAATCCAGAAACATAAAAATACTCATCTTAGAGAAGTTTCTTCAAGGATCAGAGAGACACTTGAGGGGGTGTGTCACCATGATAAATTGTGTTTGGTGTATGTCATATGGAGGAATGCAGTAATTTTAAGAAAGCTATTTTGGCTGTGGAACAGTAACATTCCAGAAGGACAGACTGCCTAGGATTATCGCACGAGGATAACATCATCCTAGCTGGTACAATGCTGTCTCCTATCTGGAAAACTAACATCTGGTTCTGGTTCCAAACCACTGAATTCTGGTATGTATTTGGACTGTGCCAGCCAGCAGGTGATGGATACCATGTTAGTTGTGCTTGGAAGTGCCATGGCCTGCAATTACATTGTGCATTGTAAAATTCCAAGATTGATGGGGTGTACCTGGAGCAATAGTTTGAGTCTTCCCGGCCCAGGTGCAGATTATACAAGTGAGCAAATTTTCAGATGATTTTAACTTCAGCCATCCATGCCATCTAAAAAAGTCTTAGTCAAAACCTGCCTAACCAAGCCAGCATTGAGTTCCTGACCCATAAAACTGGGAGAAATAATAAACAGTTGTTATTGTTTGAAGCCACTGAATTTGTGGGTGAATTTCTGTACACTATTAATAACTAGAATAGGTACCTAGGTGCTATCTCAATCCAGTGACGGGTGAATTTCTGTACACTATTAATAACTAGAATAGGTACCTAGGTGCTATCTCAATCCAGTGACCAACAATTTTCTCAGCTGAAGATTTAAAGCAAAGATAAAATCCTGAATACAAAACGTTGGTGGAGAACCTGCAAATGCAGATGGCTAAAAGTGCTGAACATTAAATGAGAGGTCAACACACCCAATTAAAAGGTTACAGAGGGATGAGTCTTTGGAGAATTATGTCTTGGTTTCCAACGCTCTACTCTAAAGTAGCTGTGTTTTTTATCTCCTTAACCTGTTTCCCTGCTTTCTCCTCATTTCTTAGGCATCTAAACTTCCTTAGAGGCCATGAGGCTTAGACCTTGGCTACTTCTCCCCTATACTGATTGACTACATAATCAGTTTTCTCTAAACTGCTTTACATCTCCATTTGGAGGTCTACTGGGAATCTCAGACTCAACATACCCCCAAGCAAATTCTTTACTTTCTCTGGATGTGTTTCTTTTGCAGTCTTTTTCAACTTGGGAGATTCAAAAAAAAGATCCACTACCAAGATGGAGCAGAATAAAAGTTAGAGTCTTATGTGATGCCTTATTTTACTTCACATGTTGGATTTATTAGCAATTTATTTGGGTTTGCCCTTCAAAACACACTCAAGTCATCTTTTCCCCATTCCCACCACTTCCTCACTATTCCAGTTCACCACTGGTTCCCATTTGGAAGGGAATACTGATGAAGAGACAGTGATGCACATAGAATATAACAATTCTTAAAGAAAAATAAGTTTTCTTTTTTATTAAATTGAACTTCTAATAAAATTGTAGCTCCACAGGCAGTTAAGAAATAATACTTAGATAACCAGTGTGCCTTGGATGCGGTTTTCCTTGACAGTAATAGGTAAAACTGGAGTATAATGTTACAAAAATATTCCCATTGAGATAGTTATGATGCAGGCATTTCCATCAATAGGATCCTACCTATTGCTCTTTATAATGACACCTATGCCTCTTCCATCCCTTCACCGAATCCATAACCAGTAACAAGTGGCATTCCCACACTGTTCTCTAAGTTGCAAAATTGTGTTGTTTCAAAAATGATACCACATAACTTGTACTCTTTTGGTATTAACTTTATTTTTCTCTCATCTCATAATTCTATGGAGATTTTTTGAAACTTTTTATGTATGTCTCAATGTTTCTTTGCTGACTACTACCATACTTTGTATAGCCATTCCCCTAGGGTTGTACATCCGGGGTATTTTCAGTGCTAGGTTAATTTGAGTAAAGTGACTACAGACATCCATACATAGTGTTTTTTAGAAAAACTAAGTTTCCATTTTTCTGGGATGAGTGCCCATGGCATAATTTCTGAATTGTATGATAGTTGCATGCTTCATTTTAAAAAAGAATTGTCAAAATATTTTCCAGAGCAGCTATGCCATTTTACATTCCCATCAGTAGTGCATGATTGATCTGGTTGCTGTGCATCCTTGCAATCATTTACCAGTTTCTGGTTATGTCACTAATTTTCCCTTTCTTTGGTTTAGTTATTCTCTTAAGTACCGTATTATTTCATTGTGATTTGAATTTACATTTTCAGAGTGGGTCATGATGTTGAACATCTTTGCATGTGATTACTTCCCATATGAATACTGTCTTTGGTCCAATATTTGTTCATGTTGTTTATTCATTTTATAATTGGATTGATTGAGCTTTTAATATAGTTTTTTCTATAACTGAGATTCTAACCCTTTGTTGGACATGCAGTTTGTAAATGTTTTCTCTCAGGCTATAGCTTGCCTCAGGCTCCTCCTACGGAATTTCACATAGGTTTTAGTTTAAATGAAGTTCATAGTCTCAAATACTTGAATGTTTGGCTTCCAGTTGGTATACTGCTTAGGAAGGATTACAAGTGTGGCCTTTTTGGAGGAGGTGGTCCCTTAAGATGGGCTTTGTGATTTCACTGAAGACCCATGTGAGGCTCAGTCTCCCTCTCTCTGCTTCCAACTCACAGGTGAGGATGTAGCTCTTAGCTACTGCTCCAGTGCCATGCCTGCAGGCCTGCATGCCTGCAGGCCTGTTGCCATGTTCTCTACCACCCTGAAGCAGCTGGCTTCTTGATATAGATGAAATGGCTTCTTAAAGACAGTTTCAATGACAACTAGTTGGATGTCATTAACCTGGAGGGCTAGGGAAGGGTTCTGCAGAGGTGGTATATGCTTTGAGTCAGAGTCCAATATATGGCTCAGTTTCTCCCATAGCCAGGATTCATGGGTCCAGGAGTCAAGGGGCAGACAAGGGAATAGTTCCATTCCCTAGTACCCTTAGTGACCCACTATGGAAATTTCTGCTTCTTATTCAGAGACATTAATTTTTCCTGCCCTAGACATTTTTGTTCCAAATGAGAGAGCAACATTCCATTGAATTGGGAACTAAGACTTCTCCCTGGCTACTTTGGGCTTCTAATGGCCTTAAGCCAACAGGCTAAGAAAGGAGTAATAATGTTAGAAGAAGTTATTGATCCAAATTATCAAGGGAAAATTGGATTGTTTATCCACAATGGAGGTAAGAAAGATTATGTCTGGAGTTCAGGAGATCCTTTGCAGTAGTTCTTAACCTTCCTAATGTTGTGACCCTTTAATACAGTTATTCATGTTATGGTGACCCCCAACCATAAAACTATTTTTATTGCTTCTTCATAACTGTAACTTTGCTGCTGTTACGAATTGTAATGTAAATATCTGTGTTCTCCTTTGGTCTTAAGCAACCCCTCTGAAAGGGTCCTTTGACTCTCAAAGGGATCACAATCCACAGGTTGAGAACCACTGGTTTAGGACTATCTCTTGATATTAGCATGCGCTGTTACTAAAATCAGTGGGAAACTACAACAACATAATCCAGGCAGGATGACAAAAGGCACAGATCTAACAGGAATGAAGGTATAGGTCACACCTTCAGGAAAAGGGCCAAGACCTATTGAGGGGCTTGCTGAGGGTAGAGCAAGAATGGATAGTAGAGGAAGAGTTATAAATGCCAGCTAAGGCCATGTGACCAGTTGCAGAAACAAGGATTACAATTGACTCAAGTGTTTCTGTCCTATTTTGGTAAGAACGTGTGTGTGTGTGTGTGTGTGTGTGTGTGTGTGTGTGTGTGTGTGTGTGTGTGTGCGCGCGCGCGCGCGCGCAATACTTGTGTTTTCTTTCCTCTCTGTCTTTATGGTGTAATATAACATCAATTGAGATAACATCAGTGGTTATCATATGTCAGCTAGAAGACACTAACAAAAAGTCCCTCAAGGGACATTGACATTTATTCTAAAATATATAATGTATGTGTAGCTGTACATAGGTTAGTTGTGTTTGCAGTTGTACACAGGAGACTTATATCATATTAGGTGTAAATATGACTTGATTGTTTTCATTTGGAAATTAAACATGATATAAGGAGACTTAATTGTGTGTCAAGTTGACAAGGGGTGAACTTGTGGTTGTCTAATCTTGGTTGTCAACTTGACTACCTTTAGAAATAACTAAAACCCAAGCAGCTGGGCACACCTGTGAGGGATTTTTCTTTTTCTTTATTGGGTAATATGAGGTGGTCAGAGACCCACTCTAAATCCAGATCATTTGAGGCCAGAAGATCCACCCTAAAGATGAGCCACTCCTTCAGATGGCAGCCCACATAAAAGGACATGGAAGAAGGAAGTTTGTGCTTTCTGCTTGCTTGCTCTCACTCTCACTGGCAAGTTCATCTGTCCTGAGCCATTCTTTCACTGTTGTTAGAATGTACGTACTTAGGACTCCAAAGTGGGCTGAAAACTGGCAGCTCTCTAGGACCTCTGTGGGACTGCAGCACCAAACTGGGACTGCTGAGATATTCAGTCTCATGGACTGAGCAACTACTAGATTCTTGGCCTTTCTTTCAGGAGACAGCTATTGTTGGACTATTCCAACCACACTTAGCCTGTAAGGCACTCTAATAAATCCCTATCTGTCTGTCTGTCTGTCTGTCTGTCTGTCTGTCTGTCTGTCTGTCTGTCTATATGTATGTATGTCTATCATCTACCTATCCATCTCTATATTATATATTAGTTAATTTCTTCAGTTCTGTTACTAAGAGAACCCTAAATAATACAAGACCCAATTCTTCAATTTTGCTCTTATGGATACTGTCTTTGGTGTCAAGTCTAAGAAGCTATTCCTTAACTAGACACTATAGACTTTATGCTATGTTTATGTTTTTTCTTAAATGTGCTATACTTTTAAATTTTGCACACATTTGTTACCTACTTAGAGTCAATTTCTGTATAATATGTGAAGTTTAAGTCAAAGTTCTTTAATTTTTTCTTTTTTGTCAGTATCAAATTGCATGAGTTCCACTTGTTGAAAAATACTCTCTTTCTCCTTTTGATGGTTTTGGCAGTGTTGGAAATGAGCTGGGCACTTCTAGGTAAGGTTCTTTCCAGGTTCTGTGTCTGTCTCTCTAACAAACCACACTGGTAGAACAACACTAGCTATTCAGCAAGTACTAATATTAAGGTTATTCCTTTGTGGTGGTTCATCTTGATTATCAAGTTGACCAGGTTTAGAATCACCTAGGAAACAAATCTCTGAGCATGTCTGTCAGGGAGCTTCTAAACTAAGTTGATTGAGGTAGAAAGGTTCATCCTAAAATGTACATAACACCATTCAGTAGGCAGGGTCGCTAGATGGGATGAAAAGGAGAGAATTCTGAACACTGGCGTTCATCACTCTCTGTTTCCTAGATGGAGGCCATGTGACCAATTGACCTACACTGCTGCTGCCATTATTTGCCCACCATAATGGGCTATATTACCATGAATTGTGAGCTAAAACAAAATTCTTCCCTCATTAGGTTGCTGCTTGTCAAGTATTTGATCACAGCAATGAATAAAGTAATTTATATGTTTTACATCTTTTCCCTTCTTTCCCCAAGTATTTTATCTACCATTTTTAGAATAATCTTGTCCATATCCCCCAAGATGTTCTTGTTGAGATTTTGATAGGAATATTGTGAGACCTGCTTTTCCATTTGTTAGGAACAAATAATTTTTTTCTGTGCTGTGTCTTTCAATCCAGGGGCATGGCATACCTATTTATGTATAGCTTGTTCCTTGTTTGATTGTTACTTTGTATTTTCTCAGCATACAAATCTCACACATTTAGTGGCTTTAGATGGTATTGTAAATTTTGATTTTCATTGCTAATATATAGAAGTAGAATTGAGATTTTTTGTTTATACTGCCTCCTTCTTGGATTTATGCATTCATTTAAAGTGTTTTGGAAATTTTGGGGGATAGACCACTTACTTGTGTCCTTTGCTGATAGGGACAGTGCATGCCACAGTAAGCTTGTGGAGGTCACGGTAGTTGGTTGTCTCCTACTATTTGGGCCCTGGTTCTCAAACTCAGGCTCAACTGCAAGCACCTTTACCTTCTGAGCCTTCTTGATGGCCCTAGAGTTGTTTTGATTCTCTAAACACTCAGTCAGTCTTGCTAGAAGTTTGTCAATTTTGCTGATTTCTTTCAGTAAAACAAACTTTTGTTTCATTTTTGTTTCATTTTCATTTCTCTGTTGCTTTTCAGTTGTCAATTCCATCTATCACTTATGTATATTATTTCCTACTTTTTGCTTGCTGTGGGATTCTTTTGCACTTCTTTTTCTAAGTTCTTGAAGTGAGTAGTTATCTAACTGAATTGAGAGTTTTCTCTTTTTATGTAAATGTGTAGTGTGATAAATTTCTCTCTCAGCATTAGCTGGATCTAACACATTTTGATATATATTTTTACTTCAATTCAATGTCTCCAATATTTCTTCAAGTTTTCTTCACATGTTTCACTTAGAAGTATGCTATCTAACTTGCATCTATGAGAAGAGTACCTTGTTATCTTACAAATATTGATTTCCAGTTTTAATTCATTGATATTATAGAACATATTGCATATATTTCAATTTTCTTAAGTGAGTTGAAGTTTGTTTTATGACCAAAATACTGTCTATTTTGGCATATGGCACTTACAGAGAACACACAATCTTCTGGTGTTGAATAGTGTAATATAAAAATGTCTATTGGTTCTTGTTTGTCATTGGTATAGAGTTTACTCAGTTCTTACATATTATTGTTTAATTTTCTATGTAGATGATCTATCAATTGTTAAGTGAGAAACACTGCAGTTTTCAAACAATTGTATATTTGTCCATTTCCACTCTCACATTCATATATATTATTCTATTCCGTCAGATAATGTATGCACCTTTAAGAGTCAGATGTCTTTTTGGTAGATTGACCCTCCTTTTCTATGGAAAACGGTATCTCTGGTAATTTTCTTCAAAATGAATTCTACTTTATGTAATATCTACTTAGCATCTTTTGCTTTATTTTAGTAATAGCTACTATTTGCATGATATATCATTACTAACAACCTACCTGTAGCATAATATTTGAAGGTAGGTTCTTGTAAATATGGCATAGTACTGTTGTGCTTTGAATTCAATAGCCATTATGGCCTGTTGATTGTTATACTTAAACCAGTGACAGCAATTGTGATTATTGATATATTAAGGAATAAATATACTATTTGATAATTTTTGTCTATCTCTACTCTATTAAAATACTCCTGCCTTCATGTAGGTGATTTGAACACTGTTAGGTATGAATTATGATTTATTCATGGTGTCTTGGAGAATATATAATTGTATAGCTTTTTTCATGATTTCTCTAGTTGTTAATTATATATGTATAATTTGTCAGAGTTTACTATATATTTGACCAGTTCAAATATGCACAGAATTTTTATTTTCCTTTATGCATTATTGGTTTCCTGTTTATAAACATAATTACATCAAATATTTTCTCTGTACTAATTTAGAAACACATCAGGCAGTGTAATATTTTGTTTAAAATATAATTCAGTAAACTAAGGAGAAGTAAAATGTATTTACTTTCTTTTTGCTCTATTGTTCTTTATTCTTTCATTGTTTCCTTTCTGTTTAAAGAACTTCCTTTAGGGTGTGGGATGGGAAGGCAGGGTAAAGGACAAGTATGGGGAGGGATAACTAATACTAAAGACTGTTGAAAATCCATAACAAAATCTACTATTATAGATGCTTCCTAAAATATATACACATATAAAAGAAAAATAAATGGAGTTATCCTATGACAGGGGAGGGGGCAGTGTCTCCCACCAGACTCCAAAAGCTATCAAATAAAAAACTAAGTGCCAGATATAGGTTACAACTTTTTGGATTGTATGTCAGTGGGGTTCTATAGATACCCTCAAACATTATAGGCTATTGCTATTGCTTTTGACAACCCTCTATAACTTGATGGTAAGACAATTTTGCTGAAGACACCACATACTTGAGTCATAAGACATGAAGAAGTCAAACTGAAAGATTCATTCCCACGGGATAGCTTTCACAGTGCTGGAAGGTTTTACATGGTTATAAACTCTGTGAGCTACAGTAACTCTGGTCTGGCAAGAAATGACAACTGGTATTGTAGCAGCAAGAGTGTTATGGGAGTAACCACTCACTTTCTGATTGGAGTTAATGCCTGCTCCACAAGATGGAGCACATAGTTCCATTAACTGGGCCCAAAACCCATGGCTGGCTAGGTTGTAGGTTACAGAGAAAAACCTAAAATGAGTATAGTCTTAAACTGTCCTCAAGTTCTTATCATGAGGCAAAGATTAATGATCTGCTCCACCTTCATCAGAGAAGCTTCTTTTTGTAGTAGATGTTGACTGATACAAAGACCCACAACTGTTCCCTGTGCAGAGAATAAAGGACGGTGGCGTGCTTATTTCCAAATGGGACATCTATATCACAGCCCCTTCCACCAAGGCTTAAGGATAATTGTAGAAGATGGCGTGGAAAGATTCTAAAACTTAGAAGTAGTGGACACCTACAAGGAAACAGTATTTGTTGAACATGACATAGTCATCACACACATGAACTCACAGTGGCTGTAATTGTATGCAAAAAAACAGCACATTATGGAGCCAGCCAAAATCCCAGCATAGATGGGCAGGTTTTGGCTACTGAAGGAGAGAGAATATGTTTTCTTCAGGGATGTGGGCTCTGAAAAGCTACCCGAGCTCCAGGAAGAGATGGTTCTACACCTATGCACATACTGGCAGCACTAAGTGGACTCAGTGGGTTTAAGAAAGAGCAGTTGCAGGTCTAGGGAAGGAATCGGAGAGGTCAGAATAGAGGGTGGGCTTGATCAAAATACATTATATGTGTGTATAAAATTATCAAACAACAAGAAATCATTTCCTTTAGCCATTCTTTCAGATAGATATACACTTTTCAGCTCCATCAATTTTCCCTCTTCTTCCAAGATTTTCATGACCCAGATGCTAGTTCTCTTCAATGCAATTCTAACCATTTTTGTAGTTTATATTTTTTCTGTTTTCCACATTGCTTAATCTTTTATTGTTCTTTGTCTCAACTCTGTTGGCTATATCCTCTTTCTTCTCAATTTTGTTTTTGTACTCACTTATTAAGTGCATTATTTTGGTTATTGTATTTTTAGATCTATAATTTCCATTTGTTTTTTCTTTACATCTCCTCTTTGCTTGGATGTTGTACTATATTAACTTGCTTCAATTATATTTGTAATTGCCCAGTGCGGCATTTTTATGAAAGCTGTTTTTAATCCTAACAATCCTGCCATGTCAAGTGTTGACTTTATTTAAAACTTCTGTTTCAGCTGGCTTCTTCTGATATTGATCTGGAAGGGAAGTAGGATGGACAGTTGTTGTTTCTGCCAGAGAAGCATTGAAATCCAGGGTTCCTACTAAGACCGTGTTGTGATCTGAGGGAAGTTCCAACTGTCCTTGTATCCTCCATTTTCCTGAATGGGAAGTCTTATTACCATTTGGTGGTGAGAAAGCCTCCCCTGGCACCACCCAGATGTATAGAGAAAGTGGCTCATTACCATCAGTTCGGGGTGAAAGATTATTTCAGTCCAGGGATAATGTTTGGACCTCTTCCTCAGCCTCTTCTGACACTACTCTGGCAAGCTGAGAGGCCTCATTATCACTATGAATCCTATATGCCCATTCTCCTTACCTGGTCTTTTCTGGTGACTTTTTTTGAAGGGGCAGGGAGGCCATGCCTATTTCTGTGCTGTTCAGCTGGAGCAGAGTAGTTATTTTTGAAAGATTCTGTCCTGTTAGGCAGAACAGTACATCATCTTGCCTTTGGTTGCATAGAACAGTTTTGTCTACTCATTTTTATCTGTTCCTTTTGATGTTCCCAAATTACAAGCACTGAGGTTGTAACTAAGTTAGAGAGCTTGCTTAGTATGTAAAAGGCCCTAGGCTCAATGCTTGGTACAAGAAAACGATAATAAATAATGGAAATATAAAAATAAATAAACGTGCAAGATCTGAAGATTTGAGGGAGACCATGATGATAATTTCTTCAAAACCCAGTAGATAAGATAAATATGATGTGCTTAAGAGAGCTCTAGGAAAGCCAAATTCCAATGAACACTGTGCAAAAGGTTTGACAGTACAGAAAGAGCAAGAAAGGTAAAAATCAGAACCAAGAAATTGTTATTTTATAACATGGAAGAGGATATATGAATAAGGGCTTATGTGTGAAAGATGACACAAAGCATTGAGTGTCTTAGTGGTCATAGATGAATTTGGGTATAAGGACTAATGACAATATAGCCCTGGAACCATAGTGGCTGTGGAATGACTTCTGCTATGATGAGAGATAACAGTGAAAATGGTATCTGTACTGTTTGGGTTCCTTCACCCCAGAAGCATACTGAACTCTAATATATTGAGGTTATTTAGCCTCAAATAAGAAGGATTTAATTTCCAAGTCATCCAGGGAGAACACTGGTCCACTCATTCACTGACTCCATCTGTTATTTTGTCATTCTAATAATATTTTCAGAAAAGCAAAATAATTCTTTTTCATCTAGACATTGTGAGTATACATGTTTTGGAGTATTTGAACACAGAGGTTGTCACCTTAAAATAAATTGTGATTATAATAATCATGAATTCAATGAGTTATTAGATGTCACATCCTACTCTATTTGACAAGTTTTCATCCTTACAATGACTGTAAAATACACACTAATTATTGTATTATCTCCATCTTGTGCATGATAAACCTTGGGGTGTGGCAAAGAAATAAGAAATATGTTCAAAATTTCCATTGAATTAAAAACTGGCAATAACCATCTTGTCTGTTGCCACATTCATTACAAGAGAATCACAAAGAGTGATGCCTTCCAATTCTTTCCTCAGTAATTACTGCAATCCAGCTCTTGCATTATTTCAGTTGCCAGGGTAAAAAGTAGTGGGTGTTAGTCTCGGTTCTTTCATCTCTGCCAATTCACTTGATCCATTACCCTTATTTTTCCTGCCTTAAAATTGGGACAGTCATACCAAGTCACCAACCCTGTAGCCACAGAGAACAAAAGCAATGAGATATTATTGCAAAACATTTTGGAAAAAAACAAAACCCTTAACATGTACTATATTAACTATTCAACTCACAGGGAGCTGAGTGGTGGTTGAAGGAGAAAAGCAGGACATGGGGGAAACCACAGAAGAAAAGAGGGGTTGCCTAGTGAGGTGGAAATGAAAAGAACAAAGGCACAGAGAGACTCCAAGATGCCAGAGGTTTGTTTTGAATTTGATCTACCTCCTGGTTGACAAACTCCTTTAGACATGGCCTGTGGACTTACCTTGGTGTCTCTTAGATGGTCATATCAATGTTTCTTTGTATCATTTCCCAAGTCTTCCCTCTTGTCTCTCATCCTCCTCCATCTGCTTTTCCAAAGGTCCCCAACATATGGTATTTGTGTTTACCTACATTGATTTTGCTTTATGAAGAAATATGCCTAGGCAACACTCTCAGGAGCAGAACCCCTGGACAGTACTCAATAGTCTGTCTATGACAGTGTGTGTGTGTGTGTGTGTGTGTGTGTGTGTGTGTGTGTGTGTGTGTGTGTGTGTGTGTGTGTTTACAGCAGAATTCTTCTGCCTAATGTAGATTTCATGCCACACATACTGCATTTATCTACACAGAGGGGGGGAAAGGAGGAGAAATTCAATGTGATCTTATAATAAACCATTTTTAAACATTGAAAATTCCCCCTTAATGATGCACTTCCAGGGTGGAGAAAATTTGGATCTTTTGTGAGTCAAAACTATAAACAGAAAATTCCTCACTCGTGCGTTGAAGGCCACCACAGATCAACTTACTGCCTGAAAATCTGCAGATTCTCCCATCACATTGGCACAGGCTCTGAGAAGCCTTGAGGATTTCCATGCTGTCACTTTTAGGAAAGGTTGAATAATGGCAGTTCAAAGCCCAGACTCCATGTATTTGTATACTCTGTCTTCTTTCTTGGGAGGAATGCTGGCCACGTTTCTCACCAAAGTATAACCCATCAAGAGGCAGTTTTTTTTCTGCATCTCCATTTGAAAAGAATAGAATATAAATAGAATTTTAAGAAACTTGGGTAAATTTGCAATCTCTTTCATGACTTTTCTGATTCATCTCATCTTTGCCCCTTGTACAACACTATGGTATAGATTGCTGTGTACAATACTGTACTGTCCTCCAATGACATGGCCATTGTTAACTTGAAATCAGAACAGTTGTGATTACCTACATGAGATCCACAGAAGATCAACTGAGCCTGCTAGCATTGCCTCATGAAAGGGGAAGAAGGCATACAAGACTCCTGAGGAACATGAGGTTCCTCTCTTCCTTCTTCCAGGATACATAAACAATGAATGATTGCTGGGGGTCTTTCATGGTGTAGTTGTCAGTAAGTTGCCAGTGCTGTAAATAACCCCTCATTCACATTCCTTTAAGTTAACTCCTATTGCACTCAGTGATTCACTAAGCTAAAGTTGGTGGAATTGCTTCTTTTGTCTGTCATTGCTCTCTGTATCTGAGATGTATAGAAATAAACACCCCAGGAAAAGTCATGTGACACTTGCTGGCAGATCAGATAGTCCTAAAATAAAGTTTCAATTATGTCTTCTCACTACTCGAAGACATTCAATGACTTCCATTTGCCTATAGTATAAATTTCAAAATAGGACCAGAGTGAAACAGTATCTTCTGGCCATGACAGGGCCACTGTGCTCATGAACTCACACAGCTGTGGTTTCAGTCACAAATCTGCACAAAATCAAGGAGTCCACATTCTAGCATGGAAGGGGAGAGGCTCATGAGCCTCTGCCCCTGACCGAGATGCTATTGAAAAGGAATGACTTCTGGGGAAGGAAAAGCCAGTTTTCTTTAAGGGTGTGGGTCCTGGTAGGTTGACCACATTGCAGCGAATGGACGCATACCCATGAATATATATGGGCAACACAAGCTGGATTCAGTGGGTTGTTAAATGAAAGAGGAGGTGGGGAGATGGGAGGTGGATTTGGAAGGAGTCACAGGAAGTAGTGAGATGAATAGGATGAAAATCCACTTATGAAATTAAGTCTTAATAAAATACTATGTTACAAATCTTGCTAGAAAGCTATAATAAGCAATGCAGTGTGTTAGTATCATTAGGAGTTATAGAATGGAATCTGGAAATTAACCCTTATATTTACAGTCAAAAACTTCTTTACATTATCTCTTCTATAGTCTCTCCAGTTTGGAATATTTGTAAATGGGTCCTCCTCTTTCTCTTTCCTTATTTTTCTTGATTTCTTTCTCATCTCAACTCTTGACAGACCCCTTCCTTTTGTATATGGAAAACTCTTCAGTGAAGATTTTCAAATTCTGGTTTCTAGACCAGCAGTATGAGCTTCACTTAGGAGCTGGTGAGAAATGCAGATGCTTGCTCTCCACCCCCTACCTGCTGACTCAAAACCTCTGGTGAAAGGATTCCATAAGCTGATGAAATGGCTCCTCCAGCTTTGACAGTCCTTCTGATTCTGAACTCAACACCATCTGAGTGCTTTCTGGATCATCGGAGCCTGTAAGTTCTTGAGAGGCTTCCATGTTTGCCTCTCTCACTTGGCAATCATCATAAGCAGCCTTCTTTGCAGCCTGCTTTATTTGCTCTCTTCATTTGTCTCCCTGCTACTCCCCCTCCTTTCTCTCCCAGTTAGCAACTACTAATTGGCTATACTTAGGTGGCTGAACAGAGTTCACACATTCGGATGTTATCTTCTTAGATTTGGCATCTGCAAGTAAGACACAGCCTTCCAAAATATATCCTTTAGTTCCCAGGGCTGAAACAATGATGGGCTGATGGCTCATGGCTGTGAATCTTGCAGCACTTCTTGAAATTTAATTTTCTGGACATATTGTAAATAATTAACAATATACCACTAACTCATTAATTACTAATAACTACGGCAGGTCTCATGAAAATCTTGACTTTCCCCAAATTTGTTGGTCAAGTTACTTAAGGCAAAGGGTTACTAACTGTTGATTGAGCAAGATAAATTTGATTAATCAGTAACCTCTTGTGGCTTTCCAGTCACATCTGCCTTACTGGATTGAGAAGTTACCTTTCTCCACATGTAAAACATCTCAGCCCAATATTAGGAGAGATAGGGCAATATCTCTGAACTCAGTGGTAAAACAAGTCTCACTATCATAGCCTTGAAATGGGAATGTTTCAGTATCATGTTATCCTGAAATTTTCTCTCCTCCATGGATTAATCCATAAACCCCAAATTTGGACATTTTCATTTGTAAGACAGCTGGCCCTTACATGCTGTGGTACCCAAAGAGAAGTGAAGATACAAGTGGGTAGCTAAAGTCTACTGAAAGCAGAGGGAAAAGGTTCTTTGTATGGCCCTTCTGGGGATAAATAAGGCTTCTGTGTTGTAACTCTCTGATTCTAGCCCAAAATGTTTCAACAGGATGTTTTCATGTTCATAAATTATTCTGAGAAATGTGAAAAGCAAAACATTTTGTGATCTAGCATTTATTTAAATTAAAAGATTTTGACCATGAATCACCAATACAAATATATTTGTTTTTAAATTACATTGATATTCTATCACCATGTTGTATATTATACAAGTATTATGTATATAATGAGGCATATACAAAAATACATTTTGAAAGTGTCAGATGAAGATAAAATGAATAAAATCGATATAGTCATACTTTAAAGGAATTCCCAATCATTATGTCTTCCTACTCTCATTCTGTCCTTCCCTCTGCCTCTCTTTTTCTCTCTTGAATGTGTAATTTATAAAGTTGAGTGTCCCCCATGCAAATCTTTGCCATCTCACTGCCTTCTACAGTCATGATCAACTGGCTCAGCTGTGAAGTGAGATCTTAAATTATCAAGATGTCATATGTACATTTGAGCAGAAGCTAAGACCTCTGGTAATGAGCTAAGCCTCAGGAAGACGGGCCAGTTAGCTGAAAGACAGACAGACCCTTCTGGGAAATTTCTCTACATTTTTTCAGGTGCATATTTAATATATTTGAGAAATTTTGGAGAGGAAGACTTGGCATGATGACATGTTTTAAGTAGCCATAGATTTTCCCAAGGGTGACTTGTACTTCTAGTTAGGTGTTTCCTATCTTTTAATGTAACAATTGACTTTTTGTATTGCATAGCTAAGCAGATTTTCATTGAGGATGCTATCTATACTTAAGCACATTTGTGGGTGATTTCCATGAAGCATTTGTTGTGGAAGGAGTGAGAGGGATGCAAGTTGGGTCTTTAATTTCAAGTTTTTTCAAAAACTAATTTTTCTTCGAAAAGGAATCTAAATACATTATAAATACTTCCCAGGGTCAAATTTTAGAAATATAATGAAAGTCTCAAACACTTTTAATCATAAAGTAGTCAGCTTTTATTTGAAATCCTGTATATAGTGCTGAGAACAAGTGTTTAGCTTACATGGACAATGGGCAAATAAAACTTAGAGAAATATAATTTATTAGAAATTGTCATGAATAAATTATACAAGTAAGAGCCTTCAAGGGGATGTAACTATTGCTAACAAACTTATTCAAATTCCAATAATAACTGAACAGTTTTCTCTAAAAGTAAGCACTTCACTTGGTAATTATCATCTCAAGATGAAGTCTTGAACATTCATTAAGTGCTCTCCAAGCAGCATGACTAAGAGGCAATTAATAACAGACATTTAATACTAGTCAGATTTAGTAAACATTTGTTTCTGTTGAAACTTGTTGGTCATTTGCCAGATAGGCGAAAGGTTTACTTTATGGGTACAGTATATCTTCTAGAAAATATGTTTGGAGTTTGAAAGCAGTGCTCTGGGAAACAGTATGCTGTTTCCATGGTCTTGGAATGTCATAATCCTGAATTCTATAACCATCGTTCAGCCAGCCCAAGAAAATGTAGGCAAGCAGCCTAATGTTTCAGATCCTCTGGTCCCTAATCCTATCATAAAAGAAATATAATAATAACCCAACTCAGTTTCTTAATACTATTCCATCCTTAGCTGAAGGCTGTTCTTTACAAATTTTTCTAATCTCTCCTTCGCTTTGCATACTCTCATTGTCACACCTAATATATTTAACACTTTGAGATCATTTTAAATGTTTTTCTTTTTTGCTTTCTATGCCAAAACTGGTTTACTATCAATCATATGATAATCACAATTTTCTTGAATGGTTCTATAATTTTAAAATCAGTAAGTAATAATTGTAAAGTTTTGTCTGGAGAAGATGACTTAGGCTCCTTAAAACATATCTCTAAGTCCTGGAAAAATTAGTGGCAACTAAAGGAGAACTCTGCAAGTGAGGAAGGTGAGGCATTGAATCTCATGACTGGAGACCTGGCACAGCAGCAGTTATCTGGTGTCTACTCTCCTCAATAGAAGAGAGCAATAACCTGGCAACACAAGACAGTTGTGTCAGTTAGTTATGATTGTCATCTTGATTGGCTTAGCGAAGCACCTTGGGCATTAGCAAAGCACAACATTTGGTGTGCCTGTGAAGTTGTTTCCAGAGAGGATTAACTGAGGAAGTAAGTGCTGCTCTGACTGCAGGAAGCACTATGGCAAGGGCTGGGATCTTGGGTTGATTAAAAGAAGGAAAAGGGAGCTGAACACTGGGGTTTCCCTTTCTGTGCTTTCTGATCTACCAAGATTCCAGTGCTTCTCCCCAAGGAAGAGCACAGTGATTGATTTCCAGTGCCAATCAGTTAACCCTGAAAACACACATATGGAATGAACAAGTTTTATTAAGGAATATATGTATATCCATATAAACATGAGATAGGAATTACTGAAAAAAGAGACCATGAATATGAAGGAAAGTTGGGAGGAATATATGGGAGGGTTTAAAGAGAGGAAAGAGAAGGGAGAAATGTTTTCATTGTACTCTAATCTCAAAAACCTTGTTAAAAAAAGAGAAATTAGAACAGATTCCCATGATAATGCCTTTCCTATTATGATGGATTGTTTTCCCTCAAACCATGCACCAAAATAAATTCTTCCTCTTTTAAGTTGCTTTTGTCAAGTATTTGGTCACAGCAATGAGAAAAGTAACTAACACAACAATTTAAGTACCCTCATTCCTCTGCCAGCTCAAACTGTCCCTCTGGCAATGTCAAGTGAGCTTGTATTGCTGACAAAGAGGAAGGATCAGGGAACCCTTACAAACAAGCAGCTAATTCAAACTCTGACACTGGGTTACAGATTAGTACCAACATTTTGCTGTGCTTTAAGAGCCCTCTGACCCAGAAAGCATTCTTTAGCCCTATGTGTCAAGGACTTCTTTTCTTCACCTTGAGACAACAGGTGGCCCTTGCCCAGGGAAACCCCATTGTTTCCAAGGCAGAATCACCAGGGACTGTTGAGTGCCTCAACAAAACAAAACAAAAAGCTCTGAGTTTTAAATGATTATTGAAATTACAGTCCGTCTGCAAAATTCTAACAGAATTTGAATGCCAAACCTAAGCAGAGTGGTTACCTCCTAAAATAAAATAAACAATGACCATTATTTATAGCAACATAATAGCAAAAATGTCCAGGATACAAATGAAGATTTTTTTTCATAAAATCAAGATACAGAGAAATCAAAACTTAAAAAAAAAATAACTGATATGAACTAAAAGATGGATCAGTTGCCGAAATTACCTGACATAGACTACAAAGCAATCATGATTTTAAAATAAAGTTTTAAATAACAAATTCTTTTGGAATGAATGAAAAATAGAAAAATCATAAATGGTACAATTTGTAAGAATAATGAAAAAGAAATTCTTCAACTGAGAAATACAACACCCAAACTTTTAAATTTATTGGTTTGACATAACAGTAAAGTAACTGTGTCAGAAGATAGAATCAGTGAACTTGAGAACAAATTAATAAAATCTAGTCCATCTGAAATAACAGAAAATAGATTGGGGAAAACAATGAAGGGATTTTTAGTGACCTGTGACACACTAATAAAGGATCCAATATTCACAACATCAGAATGCCAGAAGAATGGGACATTGAAGCTGAAAGAATTATTATGTCTCCACATTTATCACAAAGAAGTGCATAGATACAAGAAACAAAGCAAGCCTCAAACATAATAAATTCAAATGAATCTAAATCAACATACGTCATAATTAAGTTCTGAAAATAAAAGGGAAAGATATGCTTTTTGAAAGCAGCAGAGAAATGATGCATTACCTATCAGGGAACAACAATTCAAATGACTGGGTTTCATATCAGAAAGCATGAAACCAATTCTTAAAAGCTGGAATATTCTCCAGGAATTAAATGGAAATCAATACATTTGTATATGAAGGAAAAAGAGAATTTATTGCTCTCAGATCTACCTTTTATACTGACTAAGGGAAATCCTTGAAGATGAAAGAAGAAATCTTAGAGAATTTAAAAGGAAAAAACTGAACTAGGAAAAAAATGCGTGCATATAATAAAATAACCTCAGAAATTTTAGAAATTGTATTTGATAATTAAAACAAATGTTACAGTATCACCTGATATTAAAGTGAATGCTATTTTAAAGTCTCAAGAAATGAAGATAAAAGTAGATTTTCTCTTCATGAAGTGGAAAAATTTTATTGACAAGAAATCCTGATACAACAAATATCTATGTTGTGATATCCAAAATTCATTTGCTATAAAGAAAACAAACTGAAGAGCTACATACAGCAACACTCTAAACAATTCAAATTGGATTAATTCAAAAGTTCAAGTAGCTCATGTGAAGACAAGAGAAGAAAAATGGAAGACTGAGAATTTTAAGACACTGTCTAATGAGAAAATAGCAGAATTAGTCCCATGAAGTACCAGTATCCATGTTAAATACAAATGAGGGAAATTCATCAATAAAAAGATTGTGATTGCTACAATGATTTTTAAAAAATGACTCAACCATGTTCACAAAAATGTCACCTCAAATCCATTGACCTAAGTAAGTGGAAAATAAAATAATGGAAACAGAGAAACCAAACAAGCATATAACAAGTTATAACAATTAAGAGAAGGAATATCAATATTAAAATAGAATTCAATGAAAGGAAAATTGCTAGAGAAAGAATGAAATTGTATAATGCTAATGGTAAATATACCAAGAGTAGGTATATACCCACAAAAAAGCCACAAAATTAGTTAAGCATAAATTAAATGAGATGAAAGGAGAAATACATAAATTTACAGCTAAGCAAGGGATACAATTACCATACAGAAAATCAGAAAGGATGTAGAAGATTTGAACAACAGAGCCAACCAGGGAGAGCTCCATGACACACACAATACACCACATCCAGCAACAGCAAATGTACATGGTATTTCAAGCCTCCATGTAATAGTCATTGAAATGGATAATCTTGAACCATAAAGCCAATCTTAATAAATTTGAAAGGGCTTAAACTGTTCATGTCCTCTTCTAATAATGGGGTGAAACTATAAGTCAATAATTTAAAAATATTAAATATCAGGGCTGGAAAGATGGCTCAGTGGTTAAGAGCACTGACTGCTCTTCCAAAGGACCCTGGTTCATTTCCCAGCACCCACATGGCAGCTCACAACTGTCTGTAACTTCAGTTCCAGGGAATCCTCTCACAGACATACATGCAGGCAGAACACCAATGCACATAAAATAAAAATAAAAAATATTAAAAATATTAAATATCAGGAAAACAATGAAGACTTCTAAATAATCTGTGTGCCTAGGAGAATGTCTTAAAGAAAAACTTTAAAAAATATAGAAATGAATGAAAAGGAAATACAAAATAATAAAATTTGTGGGGTACAACTAAATAAGTATGGACAGGGACATTTACAGCACCAAAAACTTACATGAAAAAAAGAGGAAATGTTTTAAGTCATAACCCGAAAACTCGAAAGAGTAAAACAAGCCCAAAGCAAGCAGAAAGTGAGAAGTGAATGATGAAAATCAACTAATCAATCAAATTGAAAGTAGGAAAAATTGTAAGAATTGGTGAAATACAAAAGAAAGAAATCATCAATATCAAGAATGATAGGGAAGATATCACTATGAACCTCATAGAAATTGGAAGGATAATAAGGGAATACTGCAGAGAATTTATATTAGTATAAATATAAATTCTATTGTATTATAGATGTATTCTAGTATATAAATTATATTAATATAAATGTAAATGAATATAAATTTGGAAGTAAGGAATGAATTCTTTAAAAAACACAAATTATCAAAGCTCAAATAAATTAATATATAACATAAATAGTCCTATAACTGCTAAAGAGATTGAATGTATACTTTAATCACTTCTTCAAAAACATATCAAGACCCAAACACTTTCATTAGAAAAGACTACCAAATATTTAAAGAAAAAATAATAGCAATTATGCATAACTTTTTCCAGCAAATAAAAGTGAAGGAAATACCCTAATTTATAATGTGAGGCAAATATTGGCATCAAAATTGGCTCAAAAAGGAAAGGCAGATAAATATCTATATTGTTCATGAACTTAGACACAAATATTTTCAACATAATATCTATGGGAATCTAGTAAGATGCAAATATAATACATCATAACTGAATGGAATTTAAGATATGAAAGTCCGATTCAACATTAAGTTATACTCTTTTATATCATTAAGAATAAACAGGTCATCAATATCAACTGATTTGGAAAATCCATTTGACCAAATTCAGTATTCTTTCATTCTTGATTTAAAAGTCAACTTCTCGTAAGGTAGATTTAGAGAATTTACCATCTTCAATTGAGAAACAATGTGTACATTTAATCTGTAGATAACAACATGGTTACTATTTAAAGACTGAATGCTTTAAACCTAAGATTAGGGGTAAGGTAAGGTTGACTACTGTCAACATTCATGTTAAACATAACACTAAAAATTTTAGTTGTCACTGCAATAAAGCAAGCAAAAGAAAGACATACACATTGCAAAGGTAGAAATGAAACTGTGCATATTTGATGATGATATCACTGCCTATGTAGAAAATCTCATGGAATTTCTATTTTTAAAAAGACCTCCTGGAACTGATAATAATAATATAAAACATCAAACTTATTTCTATGTACTGAAAATTAACATATGGAAGTAGAAATTTAGAACACAAACCATTTACAATTGTTTCAAAGATAATGAAACAGGCCAAACATTAGCAAGTTATGCACAGGATCTGAACACTGAAAATTGCCACATGCTAATGAAGAAATAAAAGAACTTAATAAATGATAATACATGCATAATTATGGATTGGAAAATTTAGCATAGCAAAGATTTTTGTTTTATCCAAATTGATCTAACACTTAAAGTAAGTCTTACCGAAATCCCTGTAAATTTTTTCTGTAGGCATAGAAAACATTATTCTAAAATTTTATATAAAAAAAGACAAAGGAGGAATACATTGGTGGTAAGCACCTTTAATGCCAGCAGTTAGAAGGCAGAGGCAGGAGGATCTCCATGAGTTTGAGGCTAGCCTGTTCTACATAGCAACTTCCAGAACTGCCAGGAATCTGTCATACATACAAAAAAGAACAAAAGGGAGGGCGGGAGGGCAGGCAGGAGGGAGGGAGGGACTAAAATAGTTAGAATTGTCTGGATAAAGAAGAAAGTCAGAGGAATCACTCTACCTGGTATTAGTATTTGCTGTACAGTCACAGTAACTATGAATGTCTGTGGAAACACAAATAGGCACATAGATCAATATTACAATGAAGAATCCAGGGCTAGATACCACACAACACACACACCACACACACACACACACACACACACACACACACACACACACACACACACACAGCCACATTTTGAAAAGATACAAGAGTAATCGAAAAGAAGAAGAGTAGCCTTTTCAATAAATAGTGCTCATGCAATCAGACTTCCATAGTTAAAACTAAAATAAATTTAAATAAAATCCTTTGCTCCATGAAAGATCACATTAAGAAAGTGAAAAGACAGGAGGCAGAGAAAACATTTGCAAAACCAGCAAAGGATTAACGGATTAAAAGCTAGACTATATAAGGAATTTTCAAATTTCAACAATAAAAAAACCAATAATTTAATTATAAAATGGAAACTGTAATATATATTTCACTGAGAAAGACACAGAATCAAGCAAGCACCTGAACAGGTTTTCCCCATTTTTGACCATTAGGGAGATAAAATTAAAAGCACAACTGACTTTCGCTACATACCAATTAGAATGCCAAAAATTAAAGCAAACAAACAAAAATCTCTGGTACCAACAGCGGCAAATATGTGAAGAAATGGAGAAATAAAGAAATTCCCTCGTCCATTTATAGGAGCAATATAAAATGCTATGGACATTCTATAAAACAATTTATAAAAACAGCAAGCATCCAATTACCTTATGACTCAGCAATTGAACTTTTCAGAGTTTATTCTGAAGAATACACTCCAGCTGTACGCAAACATACAAATAGAGAATGAAACTATGGCACATATATATCACATGGAATACTATCCAGCTAAAAGGAGCTATTGATAAACACAGCAACATGATGAATCTCGAGTGAATTATGCCAAGAAAAAACAAAACTAAGGTTACACAGTATGATCTCATGTATATAACACTTTTTGAAATTATAACACACACACACACACACACACACACACACACACACTTAAAAAAATTGAAGAAATCTGAATAAGACTAGTAAATTGTATCAGTGCAAACATTCTGGTTGTGATACCACACTACAATTTTGCAATATGCTACCATTGAATGAAACTGGCGAAAAGGTACAAAGACCTCAGTATATTGTTTCTTACAGCTGCATCTGCATTTATACATATGTCAAAATAAAATATTTTCTTAAAAAAGGAACAGAGCCAAGGAAACATAACTGGCAGCTCAAAAATAGAATCTATCAAAATATCAACTTCGTATTTGCTTAAAAAGAAAGTACAAATGAGTTAATTAGGGATTCCATATTAAAGATGTAGAGACATTTGGACAACTGCTTGCACAAAATTATACAATTAAAATCTCAAAGTTGTTTTGATTTGCACTTCCCTAATTGCTAAGGATGATGAACACTCTGTGAAGTATTTCTTAGCCAGTTTTTTCTTCTATTGAGAACTCTATTTCAGGTCCCTGGCAGTTTTTTGAATGGGTCTTGTGTTTTTGATTTGGTTTTTGTTGTTGTTTCTTTGTGTGTGGGAACAGGTGGATGGCTCCTAGTTTTTTTGAGATCTTTATATATTCTGGATATTAGTTCTCTTTCTTCATGATGTGTACCTGGCAAAGTTCTTTCCCATTCTGTAGGCTTCCTCATTCTTTTGCTGTACAGAAACTATGTCGTTTCATGTAGTCCTATTTCTCAATTGTTGGCTGTAATTCTTAGGCAAATACAGTGCTATTCCGAAGGTCTCTTCCTATACCTTCATAATACAGAGTACTGCCTATGTTTTCTTCTAGCACTTTCAGTGTTTCAGACTTCAGTTTAAGTCTTTGATCCATTTGGAGTTTATTTTTGTGCAAGGTGAGACAGACAGGTCCAATTCATTCTATGGGTGGACATCCAGTTTCCACACCACCATTTCTTGAAGATTCTTTTTTCCAGCATACATTTTGGGCATCTTTGTCAAATATGAAGTGGCTGAGATTATGGGTACTCTTTGGGTCTTTGACTTTGTTTCATTGGTTTACAAGTCTGCTTCCGTGTCAGTTCTATACTGTTTTATTATTATGGCTCTGCAATGTCTCTTAAGATCTGGAATGGTAAACTCCCCACCCCCAGAATTTTTCTTTTTATTCAGGATTGCTTTGGTTATCCTGGGTTTTTGGTGATTACATATTAATTTTAGGAAAGTTTTTTTTCCTATTTCTGAGAAGAACAAGCAGAGATTTGGGGCTGGGATTACATTAAATCTATAAATAATGTTTGTAAATTGGTTATTTTCACAATATTCATTCTACCAATCCATAAGCATAGGTCTAAAATCCCATCTTACAAAAAATACCAAAATTTCCAAATTAATATAAATGGAATTATTTAAGGTGTATTAGGTTTTATCCAAATAACAGAAGGAATTACAAAACAGATAATGGGTATATTTAATTTTACAACAAATAGTTGTTTATTTAAAATAACAGCCCGAACTCACAGGACAAAAAGAAAACAGGATGATTATTTGTTACTGTTATGAAATTTACTTGTATTAAATAAAGGGTACATGCCAATAAGATGCAAAAACTATGATTTCATGAAGAATGAGACAAGGAAATTAAACTGACAACTCCATTGAATATACAAGTAGCAAGCTCATAAACAAACAAATAAAACCCCTACCTCTCTAGTAGTCAGAAAAAGATGTTCTCATGGCATGTGTTCTCAAGATCTCATGTTTCAAAAAGCAAATAGAATCTTCTGAAAAATCAGCTTGACAACAAATATATGTTTCTGAGCCTGACTCCAAAACATTATAGCAGTGTCCTTTTTCTGATAGTTACCTTTTTTTCAGACAACATTTACATGCACAGAGATAAAAATGTTCTTTATCGCTGTGCGGTGGTGGCACACGCCTTTAATCCCAGCACTCGGGAGGCAGATGTAGGCAGATCTCTGTGAGTTTAAGACTAGCCTGGTCGACAAGAGCTAGTTCCAGGACAGCGTCCAAAGCCACAGAGAAACCCTGTCTCACCGCCGCCCCCCCAAAAAAAATGTTCTTCGTAACAGCAGAATTTGTAAGTACTTCCTCCCAGTAGAAGGGGGGAAATAGTATATGCTAATGAATCCACTTAAGAAAATTGAATATGACCATTGAAAATGTTTGTTATAATTATGTAGTATTCTTAAAATACATATTAGTTGAATGTATTAAGAGACCTGAGGAGGACAAAAATTATCTGTAATGTTATTTCAGTGGGAAGATACTATAAACAGAAACACTTGAACAGAACACCCAGGTCATTGGAGGTACTTGTGATTGAGTGTTTGTACTGAAGCAAGGATAGCCTTTTACACTTACATATAATTTTCGAACAAGCATTATAATAAGCAATTCAATTTAAAGAATACATTTTACATATCTCCCATACTGTTACATTGATTGTGACTTTTTCCCAAAACTGTAATGTATTTTTCCAAAAGTCATATTCTCTATGTCATTTAAAAATGTTTTCTCTAAATGAATAAAAACTAAAAATAAAAATATTTTGTCTTCATAAAAACAAGGATCTGTCAAATAGGTTACATGCATGTGGGGGTGGGGGAGTGGGGGAAAGAGAATGAACTCACATGATGGCAGTCCACAGTTTCTGCAACATGTCCACCAAGTTCGAGGCCTGTATTTAGGGAAAGATGCCAGTGAGTGAGAAGCAACTCTATACGATGTACGCAGCCACAAGATGTCAAAGACGACAGGTGGGGACACTTTATAGATCTGCATGGCTGCTGGAAAGCCTGAGAGATCTGCAAATATTCAACCCCAGGAGCCTAGTTCTCTGTCTTGGGCCAATGTGGGAAGAGGTTACAGAGGTGATGATTGGCAAAAGGCTGTGGCTTTGTTCCTGAGTGATACCCAGTGTACTTCCCTCAAGAACATGAGAAGCCTGTGTGAAAGAAGCCAGCCTTAGCTCAAGCCCAGCTCTCTAGTAGTGTGACTCAAGAGTCAAGCCAGAGTAGCCTTAATGGTGAAAGAGTATCAGAGACTTTCCTGAGAGGGGTCAATTTGGACAGTCTTGTGAAAGCAACTAAATGTCAATCTGTTATAAAAGCCACGCATGTGATACCACAGTTTAAAAGGCCAACCAGGCTGGACAAGACTGCTCTTTTCCTCTGATAAAATTACTCAGTTCATAGGGGTTGGGCTGGAGTATAACTCAATGATAGAGTCCATGCTTAGGATGCCTTGGGCCCCAGTTCACTCCCTAGCACCACCCCTCCAAATGGCTTTATACATACAATTTTATAGCTTGAACAGTTCTACAGGGTGAAGAAAAGCAAAATGATTAAAGCCTCTTTTGTATTAGATATTGCTTTCCTCTTCAAAAATGAATGACAGGGCTGGAGATACTGTTTTCTGAGAGGACCCAGGTTCAGTTCCCGACACCTATATTGGGGACTACCAATGGTCTTCAATTCTCTGTCCATGGGATCAAGTGCCCTCTTCTGGCCTCTGCAGTGCACTTACATACACACAAGCAAAACACCCATACACATAACATAGAATAAACAAGTCTTTTTAAACATTGGACAGTGCAGCCTTGCAAATCCTTTCATCTAAAGTCACAGTCACAGAAACACCACTGGTTATATTGGAGAGATTTTTAATGAATGAAGCAGGGCAAACCTAAGTGGTCTCAGACACACTGCAGAGGATGGTAGAGTGACAGGCATCTTGTGGCAGGAACCATCTGGGAAACTGATTGCCACAATCTCTTCATGCTATCCATGCTAGCAAGATCAGATGGGCCATATCTGTTGGGGGCGGGGGGACCAAGCACTTCCAACAGGCATTTGAGTTGGTGGCTGACAAAGTCCTCAGCACTCAACAGCCCTCCTTTCAAAAGACTGCTGCACAGGTTGTCTTGCACTGCCCATAGGGATAGCACTAGAGGGCTGTGCTTTTGGGCTGACTGCTGTTATCTATAGGCCACAACTTGTTCCCTTATCTAACAATAACGCTGTTGCATTGAAGGCTCTCAGCATCTAGATTGTAATGATCACTTTTGGATATTCTTATTGGTTAGTCTAATACGAATTACTAATGGTACTTTTCCTAATTTTTATTTTCTTAGAGATAAATCTGACTCACCTGTGAATGAATTTTTTAATTAAAAGAAATTCTTCACATCTTGACTGAAGTTTTCCCTCCCTCTTCTCTTCCCAGCAGTTCCTTCACCATCTCCCCTCTGCCCCCATCCCCATTCCTCCTCCATTTCTCTCCGGAAAAGGGCAGGCCTTCCATGAACATCAACCAAACACAGCACATCAAATTGCAGTAAGACTAGGCAACTCCCCTCATATTAAGGGTGGATGAGGCATCCCAGTGTAAGGAAAGGGTCCTAAAAGTGGGCAAAAGAGTCAGAGATATCTGCTAGGAGTCCCACAAAAAGACTAAGCTGCATAATCATAACATATACAGAAGGCCTAGAATTTTTAAGAAAGGAAAGATAAATGGAACATCTGTGAAAAGAATAGGATTTGGCACATATTAAATGTATGTATGAGGGCATGTATGTGCATGTGCATGCATGTAATATGTATGCCATCTATGTATATTTATATGTGCATGTATTCATGTGGTGTGTGTGTGTGTGTGTGTGTGTGTGTGTGTGTGTGTGTGTGTGTGTGTGTGTGTGTATGCAGTTCTCCTTTGAATCTCCTTTCCCTCTTAGGAGTTTGGTTTCTAAGGGGTCATTTCTGAGCTATCTTCATGTGCCACACCCATGCCACAGTTAGTATTCTATCAAACAAAGGAAGTCACTTTTCCCAAACATATATGGGTCCATTTTCTGCTCCAATAAAATTTACTGCCTTATTAGCTCATGTATCTGACTCCAAATCTCTATCCTGGATGTAATTTTCTTTTTGCCATTTGTTGGTGACTTTAGATAGAATCTACTATGTCTTACAAAATCTGCTTTCTCACTCTGCTTGTGCAGAGCTCTCTGCTGATATGGCAAATCTCATAGCCTCAGGTGATAGCCATATAATTCCAGCCCCTGGCTTTCTCTGTTCATACATCTTCACTCAGCAATGAAAAGTGCATTTGGTTATAATACGTACAGAGGGAAATGGATATCAAAGCTCCTTGGGAATAGGAGAGCAAACACAAATGTGAAGGAAGATAATAATGAATTTGACAATCACATACCTAAGGCCTCACACATGAGAGAGTTAAAGTGGAGCTGAGGGAAGATATAAGCGGAACATCCTCCCTTGATGTTTAAAATTAAGTGAGGAAGACAAGACATGAGGGGAAAGATGGCTATTATGGGTATAAGGAATTAACAACCTCAAGAGAGAAGCAGACAGAAACGAATTCTTCTAGCCCCTGGCACAGGAGTTTTTCTTGCTTTGTCAGGGCAAAAACATGCATTGAAGGTTCTGATAGAATGAAAATCACTGGGTGTACAGATTGCCTGCCAAATTCAGCACAGCCGTGGATCCTAACCACGTGCCTGTTTATTAATGTCTTTAGGGTCAGATTATGCCTGCCATTCTTAATCTGTTTCTTCTCTACACCTTTTATTAGATCTATCTCGAAGAGTAGCCCTTATTTCTGAGATAGGAGTAAAACAAAGCAACAATGATCCTAGTATGGCATATAGATCATAGGATGCTTTTAGTGTGCCAGCAATAGAGATCTGACCCAAAGAAACTTAACTGAAATGCCATGCACTCATTTACATAACATGATGTACAGGCCCTTGGCTCTAGACTTGAGTATTCTAGTTTAGTAACTGTCATGGCCCTCAGTTCTCTATCTTATATGTGTTGCCTTCAGCATCACCACCTCCTGGGCCTACTTTCTCAAGACACAGGTTTGGCCCTGGCATGATTATTAATAGGAGCTCCTTTCACAGTGAGTAGTGACATGGCCTAGATGCTCAAGCATATAGTTGCTTGCATTGCATTTTAGCTGACAGTTGTAAATGGAGTTATACTATCCTCACATCCATTGGGAAAGGAAGAGATAATCTCCTAGACAGTAAGAACTTATCCATGAGCCCTCAGCAAATCTCTCCTTTTATCTATTTGACCCATCTTATAGCAAGAGGGATGCAGTTTTTCTTAGATCAAATAGATCCACCCTAAAGCTAGGATAAAATTCTAAAGTGCCTAAGTTTTACAGGAGAGGGATGGGCATATGACCATAGACAAGAGAAACTGAGACTACAAAACAGCCCTTCCATGAGCAAAGCCCTCTGTAATGATATTGATTTTTAATCGTGATACTTTCTCCAAAGTGCATAATATAGATGAACACGGATGCCCTCACCTCTACCCCATACAGACCACTTCAAACATCACCATTGCCATTCTATCAAATGTCAACACACTTCCCTTTTGCGCATGGGCTCTGTCTATTCATTATATAAAACTGTTATTTGCACTGAATTGTTTCTCTCAGCTTTCTCTAAGCCTGCGTTTGACTTCAACCCTTTGTGTTTCAACTGGCTCTTGCATTTTTTCACAATTTATCACTTTGCATTGTGATTGTGCTGCCAAATACCCACCTCACACATGTACCCAGTAAGCATTATTCGCCCCCAAATCATTTGAAAACACAACATCAGCATTAGGTACATGACTTGCCTTCAGTAAGTAAGAAAGTTCAAATACTCTAATCCCACCAAGCAACATTCTATCATCTGTAACTTCGGGGCTTTCATTAACCCCTTTGGAACCTCATGTGTATTCATATAGGTCCTGTCAGTGTGACACAGGGTAAGGCTCTTAGTTGCCAAATAAATTCACACTTATCTTCTACAGAGCTAGCGCACTAGTTCCTACTGTCTCAACCTACATCCAGGACCTAACAACTTTATAATCTTGGTCTCCTGCTTAGATTTTGAACTCTAGACCTGCCTATGTAGCTACCCAGCAGACTCAAGCCAAGTTACCCAGAACTCCCTGAGACAGAAACTGGTGGGCGTTCCAACCAGTCATTGGATGTTACTATTTTCATGTGTTCCTCATATATGCAGCTACCAGTATCTCCCTATACCTGAAAAGGACTCTCTCAATCTGCCAGAAAATCAGCACTCCTCACCTAGCTTTTTCACCTCTTCATTGAGCGCCCAAGAGTTTGGCCATGGGTTTAAGCTCCAGTCTCCCAGGGTGGAAATTACACACTCTTGCACTGACATCTAAGTTTGCCTTAGGTACTACTCCATTAGTGTTCTGTTCAGCTCCAAATCAACTTTATACATTCCAATCCTTGTCTCAGGATTGCAATTCATTTATCATCTCTAGCCCCAGATCCGTTTCCCAGCAACCTCTATCTCACTGAGTAACCCGACACATGAATCAACCACTCCACTTTCTCTCCTCCCCAGTCATTAGTTTTGCTTGTATATCCTGAGAACTACTTGGCTCCATTTCCTACTCTTCATTGGTGCCTGCACTGCCTTGACTTGATCCCTCAATATTGCAAATATAGACCGTCTCATTTTGTCTCCCAGCTGCCAATCTCTTGAACCCTGTCCATCATCCATTGACATCAAACAACAAACATGTCAGTCCTCAATCTACACATCTGTCGCTTCCTGGCTCAACACCCTTTAATGGTTTCCATTTATTACAATGAAAAACTCCTTTATAGGACAGACCAGGGACTGTCTAGTGACACCTTGCTTCCTTTTTCCTCCTTTTCTACTAGTCTACACAGCCACCATTCCAGATTCACAAAATGTTTACAGTGTCTAGAACATGTTTATCTTCAAGCATTGGTACCTGCTGTTCCCTCCATTTGCAATGCTTTCCCCCTATTTCAGAGAGCTCCTGTTCATCTCTGAGCATTCTGTAACTGTCATCATGTGTGTTCAACCTTTCTTGACTTCTCTGCCCTACACCGTTCCTCACCCTTCCTGGTAGATGTTTAACCCAGCCTATTTCATTGCTTATTGTGTATAATATTCTGTCATGGTGTGTTAAACTTTACTCACCAGTTTGCAAATTGTGGTCAGCAATCATGTGTTAACCATCTCACTAACTGACATTTTTTAACTCAGTGACTGGATAAAGAGTATGTACAGATGTTTAAATAAATATTGATTTATATTCATTATTTAGGTTTTAATTACATCTTTATATAATTAATTTATACTGCATTTATAGAAATTTACATTTGTTATTTAGTCACCAAATATTAAACTTACAGATCTCAAAAAGTAGCCTTGACCCACCCTGGTTGTTACTGTTTTCTGCTGTTTTGCATGCTCTTTCTCCACCCACCCCCACCTTCCTTAGCACTCCTCCCACATTAATGCCCCATTTTTTTCCCAAAGCACTTTCTAACCTACAAATCAGACCAGGTCTTTATAAATGGACCCCCCTCCTCTCTTTTTTTTTTCTCTGCAAGGACAATCTCAGTGGAAATGTAGAAAGATGCCACTGTACATTTTTTGGGGGAATAGGAGTCATGATGCCTGTTTATTTTATATTGGTCTGAATCAATATAATCATTCTTGAAATATATATATATATATATATATATATATATATATCAAAAGGTAGCTTTATGAATCACAACTGTCAGCAAGGATCAAACATTAACCCAGCCAACAAAAGGAACAGGCTAGTAATTGCCTTACAGGATATATATCAAGTCTCTACCTTATACACACATCCCTCCACATCACACACAAAACGCTTATGGGTCTTTTATCCATGAAGTTTCTCAATTATAATTGCCCAGCTGTGTCTTTAGTTGTATTCAAGCCAGGTTCTGAAAGTAGGGAAAGTCCGCAGCCAAATGACTGAAGACACATTCATAGGTAAATATTTCCACAGGTTCTGTGTACTCTAGGCTAATAAGAACTCCCAAATCCTGTCTGACAAAAGTGATGTATGTGCTACTGATAATCATTATTATCATCTCTCAAATTTTGGGTTATATATTTTTCTGTCCCTGTATCAGCTGACTTTTAATTAAATGAACTCCTTCAAAAATGAGCAATATAGTATGAAGTATGGTTACTAGTAGGGCAACTCCCACTAGCACTGCAGTGTTTGTGGAAGTACAGTATTTGGGGGGTACACTCAGAAATAGTATTAGACTTAAAATCAGTACAAAAATTTACTTTAGTCAAAGAAACTGAATACATGTTATTCAACTTTCCACAAATGCAACTGTAGTATAACCTTTCCTATCTTTTTATGGAGGAAGTCCAGAAAGTGTCCACAGAGGTCGTAGTTTGGCCCTGGATACTACCACATTAGGTTTACATCACATCATGGTTAGAAGGAAGTCTTTCAAATGCATATTCAGGCTCCCATACTAGTTATGAGCAGGTGGGTAAGGTGGAAGCTCTCTATGTATTTTGTATTCTTGTGGTCATCCCGAATTCTATAAAGAAATGTCACGATGCCCACAATGTTGAGGCGTGAAGGGTTTGAGTGCACAAAGGACTATAAGATTCATGCTGTTCTCTCAACTGGTTAAAGTAATTTCTGCTATATCAGTCTCTCTCAGATATCGTCATCTTGTTTTGATTTAATGGGGAACAAAATCCTCTACGTCTTTGAGGATTCATTAAACCAATGCAGTTGCTCCTTTTGTCTTCTTAAAACATTTTTAAAGGATTTAGACTAAAATACATGTTGATGATCAGCAATATTGTTGATTCATACTTTTTATTTATGGGTCACCAACGACGTATTCATCATGTCTGTAACTCCAGCTTTTACATAGCCCAGTACCCGTCAGACACTAGGTACATAATACATTAGATTAATATGTGACTCACATCTTAGTTGGAAATGACATTCTGTTGCTGGACTAATTTTGTCTTTGCTAATGTCCTGCCTTGGAAGTACCATCTCTGACCTAGACCATGATCTCCTGGGGCATATTAGGGTGGTAGCTGGCTGCTCCTTCCTCATGCCCGTTTCCATCACCCAAAACACTTTCCCTCTTAGGTCTCTGCTTTTCTCTCTTTTTCATTAGAAGGTCTAGAATGGTCCCCAGTTCTCCTGGAAGCAGCAGAGTCCCTACTCCTTAGGGCCTTCCCAACCCGCGTGCGCACGTGCGTGTACACACACACACACACACACACACACACACACACACACACACACACACACACACACCCCTCGCCTCCAGCTCCCCAGCCTTCTGTCACCCCGCACCGCCCACAACCACGCCCTCCCCGTGGGCGAGATCACCTGTCCCTCCTCTGCCGCCCGCCTCCTTGGGTACCCTTTCGCCCCCCCTCCTGCTCCCCTTCCTCCGCCACCTCCTCCAAGCCCTCCCCTTCCCCGCCTCCTCCCACCCCTTGGTGTATATAGTAAAGGCCAGGCGCAGCAGGCAAACACACACTCTCCCGGACACAGGCACACACTCACAAGCACAACCGGCAGCGGTAGCGGCGGCAGCGACAGCAGCTTGGTGACAGCGGCGGCGGAGGCTCCCACTGCTGTGCACCCCCTTCAGGCGGCCGGCGGCGAGGCCAGACCAAGACAGTTCCCACACCGGCGACCACCCAGTGGCTTCCTGGAGGCGGCGGCCCCTATTGCCAGGTAGCGGCCACGGCACCCCGGTGCGGGCCGGGGTCACCCCCGCCCTTCCAGGCGGACCTGCCACCGGGACGCAGGGGGCATGCTGGACTGGGCGCGCCTGGCGGGCCCGGCGCCCGCGCCCGGGGAGGGGCCTGCCTGCTCCGGGGGCAGGACGGCGCCCGGAGGCCGGGGCCAGCGGGAGGGCTGGGCGAGGGCGGGACGCGGGCCGAGGCCACCACTTGTGCGGCGCGCCCAGGCCCGGCTCCCGCTAGCCGGCGCCACGCACTGGCCGGCCCGGCCGGGGACAGTCAGGAAGGCGCGCGCCGGTGGTGGGGCGGGGGCCTCCCGAAGTAGGTTTCGGGCCGCCACCCGCTCTGGCACTGGGCACAGAAGGCGGCGCGCGGCGCACTCCGTGCCCGGGCACCGCACCGGGCTTGTCTCGGTATCTGCCATTCTGCCCCAGCCAGGAAAACCCGGCGCCTTCCAGGCCCTTCGAAAGATGGATTCTGTTGACGTATCTGGCGGCCCTGGCGAGCCTGGTGGAAAGTTGGGTTTTGCCAGATGGTGCCGGGATCCTCTTTGTGCAGCTCAGCGAGTCCCGCATCCCGCTGGAGCAGGGTGAGTGCGCGTAGGCGCCCCAGGAGCTGCTGTGACCCCCAATGCCCAGACTCAGGGTGGCCGCACCAGCTCCGGCTTTCTGCCATGTTAGGCACCAAGCAGCATTCTCGCTGCCTTTAATTTTATTTTTATTTTTATTTTTATTTTTATTTTTATTTTAATGCGTGCATTTCAGTGGCGCCTTTTGCTGTGGAGGGAGTTACTGCCTCTCTGCGCGTTAGCTTTTTTTCGGGGCTGGGGTTGTGCTCTGTGTGTTTGCTTGTTTGCCATCTAAAGCCCGACTATTGTTCAGGATAAGCTCCGCCTGGGTGGGGAAACGGCATCCCACCACAGTTGTTGGCGAGGGGTCGAAATGTTGCCAAACAGCTGCTGCTTTGTGTTTTCCTATCCGAAGTCAGTGGAGTAGGTTTGGGGCACGAGGGATGGGTGGAGAGACAGATAGGACATGAAGACAGTGGCTTTGGGAAGAGTGAATTGTCACCCACCCCATGGCACTCAATCAGCCTCCCTTCTGACTGCCAAACTTTTATGAATATTCTTCTTGTGGAAGAGAGAAGCCAAATGAATTTAGCCCATTTTTAAAGGAGGCAACCCAGCTTTAACAATGGTTTGAGAACTTAATCAATGAGAAAAGGAGGGGAGGAGGAGAAGGCACTGACACCATATCGGGGATGTGGCTGCTTCTTGCAGAGTCAGGTAGAGGAGACTTGGGCGGGTTGGGCAGCAAGCAGCATTTGGGGACCACGTTCTTACAACTCTTAGTAGCTCTTGCCTGTATCCGCTGGTACCACCCACCCTTGTGCCCTCAACCTTCTGGGCTGCCCGGGACCTGGCAATGGGCTTGAGAGGCTGCTTGAGGCAGCAAGAGGGCCAGCCTCCCTCATCTGGCGTTTTTTTAAGGATATGTAAATATTTTGCTGAGGATAAGTGACATCAACAGAATGATATTCTGCAGAGCCCGGGTGTGCAGCGATGATAAATAGATACAGCCAAACAAAGTTTTGATAACCGCGTATTCTCATGGCTCGCTCTGTTTCGTTTGGTCTTTGTTTTTGTTGGTTTAGCATTATCTCGCAACCTCTGGTGTGATCCCTTTATTTAGCCAATTTTGGGAGGTTCTCTTCAGAACACAGAGAAAATCAGCCAGCGGGGAGAAAACAGTTCTTGGCCTCTTCTGCATTAGGCAAGATTTTCTTTGCTTTCCCGGGGTCTCTCTCCCACCGTTTACTAGCTATCTTTCCTTGTATCCTTTTTAATCTTCGCAATTGTGTGCCGGTGGACCAAGAGACTTCTGTTAACTTTGAAACGCGCTGTGGCAGAGCTTTTGTTACAGTTGTATACCGGGGGACAGCTAAGAGGCTGATTGGCAATGAGCCCCTCCCCAGGGTAGCACTATGCACCCACTCCCTGTTTTTTCCTCATATTTTCTCCCAAAAGGGAAACGTGGAGAGCTGTGCCACTTGCAGAAGCAAGGATGGGCCGGAAGGCACAGAATCAAGACTGGTAGCATCACAGTTTCTCTGACCCTTAGGAGCTCAGGGAAGCTACTCCCCAATTCCAGACAGCCCCCACCCCGACAGATAGACTGCATTCTGCCAATGGCTATTCCCTTCTCAGTATGACAGATGCTCACTGAGTGCATGTCCAAAGTGGCCCTGGCACTTTGAGCCATCAGATAGAAACTTGTGGGGCAGGGAGGCACTGGCTGTCTTGGCACCAACTCAGGGGATCAATCAGGCCTATCAAAGGGGGCTCCTTTATTATTCAAAGAATTCAGGGCCACCTGCAGAGAGGTTTGGTCCAGGAAAACCTGCTCATCCCTGGAACAAATGAGAAAGCTGTTTCCCAGGTGGTGCCAGCTGCTTGCTTGAGAGCAGGTTGATGGGCACTTAGGCAAGAAGTATAAAACCAACTGCAAAATTTTTATCGGGAAAACAGAGGCAAAACAGAGCAGAAAACAAAGCAAGCAAGCAAACAAACAAACAAAAAACCCAACCAACAAACAAAAAGCCAGTAGGTTTGGAAGTGTGTGAGCAGGTATGGCCTGGAGAGCTCCAATGTCAGACGCCAGAAGATTCTAGCTCCAATGACCCAGGGACTGGTCTCCCAAATCCCTTGAGCTGAAATGGAGCTATTCTGTATGTGCAGACAGCCACACACATGGCGTGCTCTAAAGCCACGGGAAGAAAATAGCAAGTGTCTGTTCTCTGGCTCCTCCCCTATCCTTAGACTAGTTGGGAGGAGGAAAGCAAAGGGAAATAAATTGGAAAGGAAGCTAACATTTGTTCTTGCCCTGTCTGCTAGGCACTGAATATGTGGCAAACCTTCTCAGTGACCCTGTGACCCCAGTGAAGCATTATTTAACAGATAATTTTCAGAGAAATTGTCAGTCCTGATCTGATTCCAGACTTTGGTGGTTATGATTTAAAACACAATATGTCTTTCTGCCCCTGCTAGAAGTCCCTTATTTATTTTTCCCAAAGGCCAGAGTCGTCAACCCATACCTCCTTCATAAAATATGGTACCTAATTAGTGTGGGGGGGGACCCTACCAGTGGACCTGTGTTGCACACATATGTGACAAGTAGATCCAAACCAGTTCCTGACTACTTCAGATGATGCCCTTTCATTAAAAACCCCAAACCTACTGTTATTAGATAAATTAAAGTTGAATGACCAAATGATGGAGTCGATGGAGTGAACAGTGGTGGAGTGGTAGCCATAAATCTTTGTCAATGGAGATGGAGCAGGAGAAATCCAGAGGTCTGTGTGTTTGAAGCAGACTCATAGCTTTTAGTGTCATGCCCCAGTTTGAGCCCCATTCTCAGGAGTGCAGGTTTAATCCTTATAACACCTATGTGAGACTGTGAGGCCAGAACTATTAATTGCATTATGCAGATAAGGGGACTGAGATGACCGAGGTCCATGGTGGGACCAAATGGTAGGTGTGGGAGTTTTGATTCTTTACTCTCAAATACTAAATAAGTAGGAGGGGTTTACTATGCAAGTTTCTTAACCTTCCAATTATATGATAGTCTTTAGACCCTAGTGATTCCAGAGCCACCAAAGAATGAATATTTGACTCCACAAAGGAGGGGCTTCTGACTGCCACTCCTTTGATGGGAACATGAGGAAGACCTCAGAGAATGAGGCTTTCTATGTGGGCAAAGATGGCTAATTGCACTTTCCCCATGCACAAAAGCCTGTGTGGGCTTCTGAATTAAGCTTGATTTGGGGATCAGGGTGACATCCTTGCTGTAGAGTTGGAGGCTCTTTGTCTTTGGAGAATGCCTCTGATTGCCACTTCTCCCTCGCACCTGATCATCTGCCTGGGTGCCCATCATTGCATTCTCTCTGCACTCATGGCCTCTCCTTTATGACTCACAATTTTTGATGAGCCTCTTGAGTCTATTGCTCCTCAGTCCTCTGATGGCAGCTGGGAAGAAGAGCATTTTGGCAGCCACAACTAGTACTTCTGGATTTCACACATGACCCTTCTCTTTCTGCCAAGAACACACAAAAACACACATGAATGCACAGGCACAGACACAGGCACATGTAATTTGATCATGTTTCTGTATCTGATTCACCAAATTAGATTGCTAACCCACAATTGTTATTGGAAGATGTACTTGGCTTTGGTGATTTTGTTTCACAGCCCCTGCCTTGAACAAACCAGAATAGCTAAAGTGGAGGTAGTTCAACCAGCAGTTTCCTAGAGCAATGGTGGTGGTACTTACTGGTGTCCTTGAAGCTGTGGGGCAGCCTGGGCAATGTGAGCAATTGATCTGGTTTAGTCACTTTGGGCTCCTGTAACCAAACTGGCTAAAGTACATGCCTTTGGGCAATGGAAATTTATCAGTTCCAGAGACTGAGAAATCCAGAATCAATTTGCTATCAAACTCACTGTCTGGTGCAGGCCTTTTAAAATTCATAGAAGTGACTTCTCATTGTGCTCTCCCATGACAGAAGGCAAAAGTGAATTATCTGTTTGATTCTCTCTGTTTCTGTCTCTGTCTTCCCCTCCCCTCTCTGGTGCTAGAGACTGAATCAGGGCCTTGTGCATGTTAGGAAAGTGCTCTACCTCTGATTTACCTCTCCTGCCCTCTGGGGTCTCTTTTATGAAGGCAATAATCCCTTTGATGAGGGTTCTGCTCTCATGATCTTATCATTCCCTGGGTGCCCCCCACCCACTAATTCCATCAACTTGGTGGATTAAGTTGTTATGTTATGTTAAAATTAATGTTATGTTATGTTAAAATTCGTATGTTAAAATTAAGATTTTAACATACGAATTTCTGGTTTGGGGACACACACAAACCGTCAGATCACACATCTTTCCTGTGCATTTCTTAAATGCCCATTTTAATCTGCCCTGGGCTTCTGGAACACCCAAATCTTCATAGTTTCAATTTTTATTGTTATCATCAGCTTTAACAATTCCATACTTAGGAAAATTTTAGAACCCATCCTTTTTATGACTGTCACTCCCCTTCCCATGGCTTTTTAGCCTTTCAGCTCAGCACTAATAGGATTTCTTAATGGTTGTGGAAACATTCTTTATGAGTACTGTACTATACAAAAGCCATTGGTACACACAACTATGGAGTCCTTGAAAGGAAGCTTGTCCCAAATAAGGGATGCTGGAAGTGTGATATATGTACGAAGAGTACAAAAAGAATGCAAAATAGCTCATTCATCATTTGAAATTATATTGTGATATCATGGTGAAATAATATTTTGGGTACATTGGTTCAATGATATAAAATTAAAATTAACATTGCTTGTTTATTTTAGATTTTTAATGTGACTACTAGTACACTGTAGATTGCTTATCTGTTTCCATCAGACCCCAGCACTAGAGCACACAACCCACCAATTTCCTGATGTCACAGCACCTGCAAATGTTCTGGGAGCTGGGGAGCTAAATACCTCTGTCTCCATGACAGATGGGAGGCCTTGTGCTGACTCAGTAGGCACAGTGGCTGACATTAGACGATCGTGATTTTCAGGAACTAAGGTGCCATTTAGGGACTTCCCCACCAGGCATGCCTGTGATCCTGCTCTGAGAAGTGTGGGCTGCAAAAACCTCATGCAGAAATCAAGGCAGGGTGGGGGACTAAAGGCTAGCTTGAACTAAACGGCCTATTCCATTTCTTTTGGCTTCACTTCTCCACAGCACCCAGACTATGCCATCATTCTCTCAAGGAGTTATCTCCTTCCCACACCACTAATTTTCCCCCACCTGTCCTTGTAACAGCTGAAAGTACTATCTTTCCTGGGGATCTGTGCTTGGAGGATAATGTGCCAAGTAGACACCTTCATGCTGAAAATGGGCTATTTAGGAGCTGGGGACATCTTTAAAGAAAAAAAAGAAAATCCACACTCAGTCATCTTTTGACAGCTTCATGCAAGCAACAACAAAGACATAGTTTTTATAAGGAACACAGAATTATTTCAAAGAAACCCAATATTGAATGCCCCAATAGTACCACAGATAAGGCTACGTGGGGGAAGGAACCCCCAGAGATGGGAGAAGGATTTCATCTGGCACTGTGGGATCATCTCAGCCATAGCCATACATTCCTGTGCCCTTCCCTGGGTGCTAGGCAAGGCACGAATAGATGGGAGAGAGATGGAATAATGAACCTGGGGTTGTGGTGATTTATAGGTCAGGCGCCTGTGGCTCTGGCTCCTGAGGGCGCTGCCCCCACAGGGAACCCTTGGCTGACCTCCTCAGGCTCCTCGGAAGGAGCTGGTTTTGTTTCCCATGGCAGAAGCAGACTGTTTACTGGAGCACAGGAAGAATCCGACATTCTGGCGAAAAATAATTCATTAACAGCCAGGGTATTACCAGTTCCCTGGAAAAGCTCCTCCAGCTGCACTAGAGCAACTGTTCTTTTTCAGCAACAGAGCAAGCCTTGTTGGCAGCCAAGACTGGGTGTGTTGGGGCGTTTTTTGTTGTTGATATTATTTTTGCCTTTGTATGTTTGGCCACTTTGCCTTATAATTCAGAGAAAGAAAGAGAGGTCTGGAAGAGTCCAAACGATGTATCTGTCAGCCCACGTGTCTTCAGTGATTCAACCTCACAAATCTAAGCTGAGTTGAAGAGCATAAGCTTTTTTTCCCTAATCACCCCCCCCCCAAGCTGGGGTCACTGCAAATCCATAGAATGTTCAAGAACTAAAGAAACTAAAGCACCTGCTCTCACAATCCTTTGAAAGCAAATTGGCTGCAAGGCCCTCCTCCACCTTCCCACCATCACACACACACCAGTCAGAACTTCCTTTCTTGGTTGTGTGGAATTTTGCTACTATTAATTGGTACAGTGTGGCCACAGTATGTTATTCATCATCTGAGTTTTGAGGGCACTTGGACAGCCAGACAAGCATAACCAAGAGAATGAGCTGCATGGTTTGGTCACTAAAGAATGACTGAATCTATATGACTAAAATGAAAATATTCCAGAAGCTTATAGTGATCTGGAAAAAAAAATCCTTTTAAGAAAGGATTTTGTCTGTTTGTTTGTTTGATGCCTCATGCTCAGAAGGGTGTTGCCAGCTAAGAAAAAATTGGGAAGGAATGTTATTTCCTTGTTTTAGTTGTTTTAAAAGAAACAACTCTAATTGCAGTTTAAGTGAGACACAATATATTGATTTTGGTTTTGTATGGCACATAACTAGACAATCATTTTATTTTGTGAGATATTAATTTCCACCCATTTGTACTGGTGAAACATGCATTTAAATGCCCCATTGTCGTGGTATTTCTTTACTGTTCCAATATACTGGCTGAGAATCTTTTTCATGTATGTGGAAAAAACAGTACATATGCCCTTAGTCAACACACACATAAACTAACCTTAGATTTTTGAAGAAAATACATTTTCCCTTTTGTTGACTGCCTAGATTATGTGTGTTAAAAGCTAAGTATGTTTGGCTTTATCTGGAGCAATTTCTCCATATTGGCCCTATTGACATTTGTTGTGGGAGACTATTCTGTGTACTGTAGGATATTCAGAAATCTTCCTGACATCTATTCACCAGGAACCAATAGCATCACCTCTTCCTCTATCCTGAACTCTGCCAAATGGTCCATTTGTGACAAAATCACCACAGTTGAGAATTGCTGGTCTAGAGCAAAATTTAGTAAGTAATTTGTGGTTTTCGGAAAATTTAATTTGAAATAATCAAAGACACAATATCCCTCCTCTGAATTCTATATATACAATTCATAGGGAGTGATTAATTAGCAGTTGGAAGTGGGTCGTGTGACTAATTTAGTTGTGGAAGGATCTATACGATTTCTAAGTACTGAGGTGGGTATAAAAAACTCTTAAAGGCAGGCAATTGAATAAGTCCTAGGTAATTGGAGGGCATGTTGTGGGGACTGTCAGCTTTTCTGCCTGAGAGAACATACTTATTCTCCCTAATTATTTTTCATACACATCTGATTTCAGGTATGACATCAAAGCCACTAGACATCTCCAACCTTCACTCCCTCCACTGTTATTTTTCCTGTAGCAGCTTAACTCAGAGCCAGTGGATTTGACCCTTTAGTGGACTTAGGAGCACTCTGCTCCCCCAGACACATTTCAGACTGCTGCAACATCCCTTCTGCCCTCCACTACATCCTGTGTTTTCTGGTATTCTTAATGAGAAAAAAAGCCAGTGGTGGAGAGATGATGCAATTGCCACACTTACTGGACCTTCAGATTCAGGTGGCCCCCTAACTCTCACATGTTTATTTCTGTGCAGGAGCACCTCTGTTTGGGAAAGGTCTCCAGGAAAAAGATGCCAGCAGAAGTCCTTTGGGTAGCAGGACGAGATGACAAATTATCACAAAGACAAACCCCGAGCCACATTTTTGGTAGTCCCTTGAAAGATTAGAAATAAGAGACGTGCATGTTCCAGAAATGTAATGTGGGAGTAATCCATGTCCTGCCCATATGTAGAAAGGGAAAGACAGAGCTGTGGATCGTTCTGTATACAAGGTAAATGTTCCTAACTCACCCTGGCCATACCAGTCTTTTAGAGTGGAAAGAGTGTACAGGTATAGTAGTAGAAGGACAGGTGTTCAGAAAGGAAATCAGTGGAGGGTGGTATATTTTGTAGCAACTCCCATCAGGCTGATCTTTTCCACAGAGTATCTGTGGTATTCAGTGTCACATAGAGAAGGACTCCCTGGCAGGCTTAGCCAGTGTGGGAGGATAAGGTGAGCATTTAGTCACTTGCCAAGGCAGCAGTCCACCTTCTGTGGTGAGTCCTAGCCTCGATTAAAGAGTGTCTTGAGTCCTCCCTATTGTTAGAAAAGGAAAAGCAATAAGCTGGCAGTGATCCACAATGTGTTGGACCCAGGCAGATAATTGATCTGCAGCAGGAGACACTTGGTCATTCTGAGCTGCCAGCACTTGCAGATCAGGATTTGGGTGATGGCTGCAATGTTGAGAGAGGAAGCAGGATCATAAATCTGGATTTTGGAGGCTGGTGGCATGGTGCAGAGGCCACTGGGGCCACTGGTGTGTGCTCCAGAAGCAAACAGACAGGTCTGAGTGGTATGTTGTTCTTCAAAATAATGGCAATGGAAATGGCTGTGAAAAACATTTAGACTCTTGTCATAAAAATGCAAACAGTCTTCCTGCTATAGGAAAAGGCTAAATAAACTCTATTGCAGCTGTATTAAGTAGAAACAGATTTGAAAATAGTTTTTTTTTTCTTTTTCTGAGACACTTATTTATAGCAGGTTGGGCAAAGGCTGCCACTATCTTTTGTGACTCCGGAAGAGTGTTTTCCAGATGGTCCTTGATGTTTTCTCTTTATTAAGCTTAGCTGAACATGTTTCACATGGGAAGGGTCATAGAAACCTGTGTTATTATTATTTTTTGTATCACAGAAGTCATTGATTGGCTAACAAATCAATGAATGGGAATGGGCTGAACCTGCACTGACAAATTTCCTTTTGTATCTTATAAATGAAACAAGACAAATGTCAAGGAAAGCTCCTTCTTTTAACTATTTATAACAGGGCTTTGAAGACCATACAGGGCTATAGTTCCTAGTAATTTGCATTTATTTTTTCTAATACATTTCTCTCCTCTTTGCTAAAGCTCAGCAACATTACTGTTTCCTTTCCAACATCTCATCTGAGAAATTCATGGGTACATTTCAGATTAAGCAATTAGCTCTGGCTGCAATTTCTCTTCATGAAAAACAAACCCCACTAACCTTTCACACTGAATATGAAATTATTGAGTGTGAAAATACTAGTGTGAGATAGTTTGTCTTAAGATCTTTTTGTGGCTTATAACCTGAATTTTTTTAATTTGAAGAAGAGAAAACGGATTCTTTTCTGCCCTTTCAGATATGAGACTCCCACTCCAGGACCTCCAGCCTGGTGTACAGTCTTAGTAGCTAAGTAGGTGGACCTGAGGTCAGCAGAGCTGTCCGTTTTTCTTAGTGTTGAAATCTCCTTATGCTACATCAAGATAGCCAATGACATTTAGGTTTTAATATCTTTATTTAACAAAATCAAAAGTTGTCTAATTTTTCTGTAATCTATTTTTGTGTGTATGTGTACCTGTGTGTGTGAGTGTGAGGCATGCTCACATGTGTGAGTGTGTGTGTGAGTGCATGCATGCATATGTGTGTGTTATTGTCTTTGTTTGTATATGTATAAGAGGCCAGAAGACTACCTTGGCTGTTGTTCCTTAGGTAGCATCCACCTTGACTTTTGAGGCATACTCTCTCATTGACTTGAGTTAATCAGGCAAGCAGGCTAGCTGGACAGTGAGCCTTAGGAATCCCCAAGTACCTCTCCTGCACTGGGATTGCAAGTGTACTCCACCAAGTTCTGCTCTTTTAGAATGTGCCTTCTGGGGATCACACCGAGCTCCTTGTGTATGGGCATTTTACTGACTGAGCTCTCTCTTCAGCTTGCATACTTCATTTAAAAATAGATTTTTTTTAGTTTTTATGTATATATGTGCGTATGTGCATGTAAGTGAAAATGTCCACAGAAGCCCAAGGCATCAGATCCCCTACAATTTGATGTTACAGACAGTGTGAGCTGCCCACCGTGGGTGCTGGGAACCAAATTCTGGTCCTCTGAAAGAGCAGTACACTCTCTTAACCTCTGAGCCATCTCTTCAACCCCCATCCTCCTTATAAAAACTTAATTGCTTATTTACAATATTAAAAAGTCTGGGATTCTCCCCAGGAGATAGTATATCAGTAAGGGTAGCCTTTGTTACGCTTCCTGAACTGGGAAGGAAAAACAAAACATGAGCAAGGATTCTGGGACTACTACTGCAAGTCCATTACTCAACTCTCCTGATCTCTGGCCCACAGAGAGCTGGTTCTTCCTAAAATCCATGTGAAAGATGGAGCTGCTTCTTGGGATGAATATGAGGGCAAAACTGGCTCACCATACACTGACATCTGAGCACACAGCTTCCACCCTTATCTTTGGCTTCTAAATGCCAGCATTGCTGCCAGTTCCCATGGGCTTAAATGTCCTTCACCTTGTCTTTAGCTCTGCCCACCAACACTATGAATACAAACTTCAAAAGCATGCCCCCTGGCCTGGCCTCTGGCCTGCTCTGACTGATTTGTGCTTGCTTTCTTAACTGCTGTTCCATGGGCCTGTGCCAGCTTCCTTTTGCTAAAGGGCTTCTCGGGTAGTGTCTTCCCAGCTGAAGAACATGTTCCTGGTGAGTTAAAATAAAACCTCACACTTGATGATACTCTCTTCATTTTCCTCACCCCTTCTTCTCATAGATTTCCCATACCAGCCTGCAATCAATCAGGTGTCCTGTTAGGCTGTATCCAGGTTTGTACAACTGTTCTGGGATGCATTATATTTAGCATATATGCAAGTCAGGGTGGAAATAATTAACAAGAATGGCTCAAGATTTCTCGAGTGTATTTCTAGGTGGGAAAAATCCCTGAACTTTAATGCCTTTATGTTGGCTATTCTAGGTATTGTAGGGTTTAGTGACAAAGAAAGACAGAAAGGTTGATAGACAGCAAGAGAGGTGGGAAGAGGGAGAGTAGAAAAGGGTGAAAGAGAGGAGGAGGAAACAATGAGCGAAGGAGGGAAAAAGAAAAGCCCCTCACCAAATGAGGTTTTCTAGCTTCAAGAATGACTAACAGCAAACTTCTCACTCCTCTGAGTCATGTTGCCACCTCTTGGGCCTGCTTCAGCATGGCACTCTTGCTTTGTCCTGTCAATGACAGCTGCTTCCACAAGCTCTGAAATTTGTGTTAGAAGCATCGATTCTACCATTAACAGTGTAGACGGTCCATCAGAAAATCAGAAGAGTAGCAATATTCCCTGCCATCTACCAAATTTTTGCTGTAGGTTAGACAGTGGTATCAAGTGATTCCCATGTTATGTCAGTTTTGTTAGGTGGCGATTTGAAGCCCCATCTCACAGAGGAGGCTCAGGGTTCATAGAGGATTGGTAATTGGCACAAGATCATAGTGCTCACAGACAGTAGAGTTTGGATCTTAGACATATGCTCAATAGAATGCTCTTCAGTGATGGAAATGTACTGTGCTGTTCATTCTTGTAGCTGTTACCCATGAGCACTGGGAAGGTAGCTAATGTGACCTAATCCTGAAATGTTAATTCTCCTCACCTCATGGGGCTAGGAGCAAATGTACTGGATGGAGCAATACTGGAAGGAGGTTGACTCCATGGCCCTACTCTAGCTCTCTGCTTTATGTGCCATGTTGAATCTTCCTCCCTTCTGATGCATACTGAATAGTTCAGCCTTTCCTGGGAGGGAGCCCTGTGTGCTCTAGTGTGCTTCAGAATCATCCCTCACCCCTACCCCATGCTGCAGATGGCAGTAGGCCCTGGCCCAGAACAGCTGAGAGAAGCTTCCTTCCTGCTGTTGTGCTTGTGAGCTAATCCTTCTTCTAGTCCCACCTTTGTTTGGTTGGCAGCTGAATTTGGTGACTCCCTTTGACAACTGTTCTAGAAAGTATTAGCTTTACTGTGGACAGCTTGGGGAAGGGGGTGTTCTGGAAAGCCAGGCACAGGGTGAAGGAAGAGACAAGGTCTCTAGGAATGGGCTGAGCATCCTGGTGACTCAGGGCACATCCTGCCAGAGTGACCCATTTGCTGCCCCATCTGCTGCTGTCTGTGATCAAATGGGGACAGAATACTTATCTAGGAAAGAAGATGAGTGAAGCCAATAGGACAGATAAGGAAACTGGGTTTCCTCCCTTCCCCCTTAGTCCTTCTCCCTGACAGTCTGTCCATTTTGAAGGGCAAAAGCTCCAAGCCCCAGGGCTAAAAAGCCGGATGTGGCCTTGTTGACTCTTGTTCAACAATATTTTCAACAGTACTGGTTTGAACAATATTGAGGCTTCTCTTGTTAAAAAAATGACAGGTGGAAAGAAACACCTACATTTTCTTATGAAAGGAAATACTAAGGACATTTTTCTTAGGAACATGGAAGCAATGTAGAATTATCTTTTCTTCTAAGTATGCACAAATCTGTTCTATTTTTTCCAAGAGGATCTATGCTTGCTTGCTTTCCTCTCTGTGTCTTGCCCTCTGTTTTCTTCTTTGATTTTGGTTTTTGTGTTTTGAGAGCAGAAATCATGTGTCATTCCTGTGGCTTGGTCTCTTCCCAACATTCATTCTCTTGAGCCAGGCAGCACTTCCTAAAGACCATTTGAATCATAATCTCTGACAATCCATCTTTTCCTGGCTCCTGCCCATATGCCCATAACATCTAGATGCAGATAACAAGTTCTCAAAGCCTCCTCTCCCTTGTCATAGGGTATCTGTCCCAATTAATTGATGCTAAAATGTGAAATTCACATGCTTTTGAGTACTTTCACCTTCCTACTATTTAATTCTGTGCTGCCTGCTCATAAATGAGATCAACCAGTGCAGACACACCTATAAATCCCAAGCCTGGCCCTCTCTAACCTTTGTCACTGTCACTCACTAAGGCTGGCCCCACCATCCTTTAGTGAACTCCATCTGCTTTCAGTTCCCTCATGGGATTTGGAGCATGAAGCTCTTCACCTTCCATCCATATGAGATGTTTCTGTGCTTCCTTCTAATGCAATGCTTGCCTCTTTCTTTCTATGGAAGACCACATTCGATGCTTTACCCTCTCATTTATCACTTTCCAACACTTCAGAAGCTGGGGCTGAAGGACTCCACATCTTCTAAATCCAAGGGAGATTGAAAGCATCTGACTAGAATTACTTGTTAGAAACATCTTTTTCTTTGTGGATAAGGAAAGCAAGGAGGCCAAAGGGTGGGTACAGAGTCACACAAAGAAAAGGTGCCAGGCCCAGATCATAATGGTTTATTCTTGGTGTTAACCAAGAACTTGAAGTTCATCCTAAGCAATTTTTTTAAGTTCTGGAAATTTTTATTTACTTATTTTTGCCATTTTTTAGCCATACTTTTCCCCCACTCCCCTTTTACCTCCCCTGCCCCCCACACTCCCAATTTACTCAGGAGACCAATAGATCCATATCTATTGCCATGCACAAAACTTAAGTCCTAAGCAGTTTTATGGAGGCCAATGACACTGTGTAAGTTATGTCTTTGGTATTTCTGGTGGTGGGAAATGAATCAGGGTGAAAGGTGGGGAAGGTGTGTGTGTGTGTGTGTGTGTGTGTGTGTGTGTGTGTGTGTGTGTGTGTGTGTGTGTAACAAACAGGCCCTATTTCTGTGACCTAAAAAGGGAGACAAAAAATAATGGAAGAAAAATAGTGACTCAGGGTGATGGAGTGAGGGTTGAATCCAGAACAAAATTCAACAGGCTAACTCTGGGACTGTGGAATGGCTGGGAACTAGAGTAAACTCACAAAATCCTAGTTTCTATTTGGTAAGCCCCTTGGGGAGATAGTGGGTACCTGTAAAACATCTCTTTCCCTCTGCAGCCTGGAGTAATGGAAGCCTAATCTTCGGTTATTGGTCATAAAATCTTACGGTGACCCATGTCATTCTTTGAGCCCCTAATTATGATTAAAATATGATAAAACAAATGAATGTGTCAGAAAAATTTTAAAACTACTCTGGGTCATAACGAAATTGAACAGTTATGGACACAACCAAGACTACCTCTCACTGGCAGCCTTAAATGGACTTTACAAATACATACTTTTTTTTTTCAGTAGGTCAGCCTCTTTAAAAGCTCAGGCGTCTACATTATCTTGCTGCTTTAGGCTTTGACCAGGCCCAGCTAACAAGAGGGAGTTGGCTGGTGGCCTACCACTAGCGTGACTGGCCATCTGTCCTATTTTTTTCCCTGATTGAGAAAGGTTCCTAGGATATGAGATTTTCAGTTTCAAAATCCAGACAGTCCCAGCAAACCAGGATGAGTGGCTCATCCCCCACCCCTTTCCAAGGGAAGCATTGCAACATGGACAGCTGAACTGGGTGGGGCCCAAGAAATGGAGACAGTTCAGCCTGGGGATTTGGCATAGGGATGCCACCACAAAGCAGAAAGGGAATTTGGGAATAGGAAAGGCAGGAGCATATCCCAAGACCTTTCACATATCTTCTTGCTTCCAGATGAAAAGCTTCTCCTGGAATAGGAGCTGAAAACTCAATTATGCTTCCCCAGCCTCGAGACTCCTTGTTACCCCACCCTTCTGAGGCCTTGTTTAGACATTTCAGGTGAATGTCAGGTTGAGTGAATAAACACTTTGGAACCTACTAGAGTCTAGGATTTGCAGATCTTTAATGAACACAGAAATATTTTAAACTGGGCCCTGGGTGGTAAAAAGTTCCTTTATATAGTCTGTTTCCCCATCTTTGAACTCGTGCTTAGAAAAGACTTATTTTTGTAGGAGCACCAAAAGGCTGGTGCTCAACATGCAACCAATCAGATTTTTATTTCTAAAGTGACTGTAGCTCTCCATTATTCATAACTGTTCTGAAACTGAATTACAATTTTGAAGTCTTTAAAAGTTTCCCTTTTCCACCCCCATCACAACTATTTCTCTTGCAAAATGAACCTCAGTAAATAAACAGAAAACAAGCTGTAGATGGTAGGGTGAGGGACACTTGAAATAAGAAGCAAATGAAAGGGATTTTTCTTCCCTTTGAGACCTGGTATAAACCTTCAACTGCATTCAGAATGCAGGAAAAAGTACAAAAGGGGGACTTTGAACATTTACTATGAAGAAATAATAATTGTTTGAAAAGATGGATATATTTATCCAAGTTTGAATGTTACACATTGTACTCATGTATTGGAGTATCACAAGTATCTTTGTATCTTGTGCTATCCCAATACATGAGTCCAAATTTTGGGGGTGTATCAGTTAAACATCAGAAAAAAGTAAAATTAAATATATATATATATATATATATATATATATATATATATATATATATATCAGAGGGAGGCAATGTACTCATCTTGGAATACCAGTTCATTCTTCTGGTGGCATCTGAACCCTCCACAGTAGGAATAAATGGGCAGTCAGTCTAGGAGCAATTGAGTTCAGAGAAATAGGAAAAAAAAGAAAATAAGAAAAGGTGCAGAAAAAGGAAACATGCGATTCCTCTGCCCACATGCCTCAGATAGCAAAGGGGTGACAAAAGCTCCAGTGAGACTTCAGGCACAATCCTTTAGGGCACTAAGCTGTCCTAAATGAGCCTGTGGGTGACAATGAGTCTTTTCACTTATCTGTGTCTTTCCTTCGGAATCACTCTGCGAGGAACAGGCATTAGTCAGGGCAAAATTGCCTACAGTATATTCTTCCCTGGCATAAAGGACACAGTGAGTAGAACCTTAAATAATAGCACCAGCATTTTACAAAGGATTTCTAGTTCACATATAATTTCAAGAGGTGAAACTTTTTGAGTAGTAGGGCAACACAGCTCACTTCTCTGGCCAATGCTTCATTTTGAAAATATCAGCCATATAAGTAGGGAAAGTTCTCAAAACATCCATCCTGGATTTTTATCTTCAGATTTTGGTCTAAAATCCTGAGAGATACATGCAGAAAAATACCCATGTATTACTAAGTGTACAGCTTGAAGAAGTCCCACAAACAGTATATCCGTGTCACCAGCACCTCAGTGCAGACAAGGACAGTATCAGCCTCCAGAATTCCCGAATGCCCTCTTCATTGACCTTGTCAACAGTAGCTATGGTCTAACAGCTTAGATTAGTTATGTCACACACAAGAATTTTTTGATCGTTTTCTTGTGCTGTATTGTGTTTTATGGCAGTGTCTCCCACCATACTCCTGGTTTTCCTAGAACTCACTATGTAGCCCAGGCAAGCCTCAGAGTTGCTGCAGTTCTCTTGCCTCAGTATCTTTGGTGCTGGATTTACAGGCATGAGCTACCACACTCAGTTGAGAATTTTCAAATTGTAATTCAGGACATGAGTACTAAGGGAAAACAAAGTCCTTACAATTTTTTAAAAGATGTGGAGAAGAAAGACATTTCGCAATGGTTTGTTTTCTGGGGCTGCTCTGAATTAAGGCTATTAAGCTAGAAGTTTCCAAACTGGGCTCTTGCTGGTATAGGATTTGGGGGTGACTGGTCTCTTGTGCCTAGGATTACAGCCAGGCTGTCATCTGTTACAACCTGCTCTTCTCAGCACCTCTATCAAAGGCAGCCACCAAGCTTGCTTTATCTGTCTTATCAAAGCTGCTGTCAGAGCCTTCAAAGCCACATGGCCAGAAGCACTGAGCACAAGACAACAAAATGGCCGATGGTGGCCCAAATGTATTGGCCTTTTCAAAAGCAAGGCCAGAACAGGTCACTGAAATAGCATATCTGATGTGGACATTTTTTTTCCTACTTCCAAATGGGATTATGATTGATTAATTCACATCCTCACAGGTCTCGTCATATTTCTCGATGTGCTTTCTGCTCCTTTTTTTTTTCTTACTACAGGAGGCAAACAGCACGGAGGCAGGAATAAAGCAATGGAACATACATCGTAATGTGTCTGGAGCAGCATCAGAAAAGGACTTATTTGTTCTCCTGGGCTGTGGAGTGCCGAGTGATTGAATGCTCGCCAAGCTGTCAGTTTTTATGAAACAAATTCCCTAACCTCCTTGGCCCAAAGCTTTGCTCAGTCTGAGATGGAAAAGAAATAACTTTTAATAGAAAACTCATTGCTAAAATCTAAGATAAGATTTCAGAGTTACTTTCCTCCTAAGAATAAAATGAAATATTGAAGCAAGCATGTGATGGCAGAGAAGGGACAAACTATTAGGTAACCTTATTTTTTCAGTTTTTGGTTAACACACTGCTAATAAAAATATTTAGACTTTTGTGATGCATAATGCATTTTTATTCCTAGTGAGCTGGCCTGTTTGTATACACAGATGTTTCCTGTGCTCTTTCTATCATAGCTGCTATTTGTTCTAAAACAATATTTCGAGCAGGAAACAGAATCTTATGTTAAGAACTTAGGCCTTTCATAGACTCACAGACTCTGTTGGTTTGAGTAAAGATATTTTCATTTCTAGGTGTAATACTTAAGGAAGTGGGGTGGGGAATCTCCTTTTATTTGAGAGTGTGGAAAACACTTTGATAAAAAGCAAATGCAAGGAATGTGGAATTCTTCCCTTGCCTTCGAGATTAAAGCTGACTGATTCACCCAGGCTAGTTCATTGCTGAAGGGCTGCATGGCTTTTCTGTCTCTTTTCTCACTTTGTCAAAGCTGCTGTGAGTAATGCCTGCCCTTTCATCCAAACCCTCAGTGTGTTCAACTGCATTTTGGGGCGTGTCCTCACACAGCCACAGCCTCCATTCAGGCACCAAGAACACTGGCAACACGGCTCACCAGCTTTTTTTTTTTTTTTTTTTTTTTTTTTTTTTTTTTTTTTTTGCTACTCTACTGATAGGCTGTGGAAGTGAATTAGAATAAAATGCACAGGCCGGTGTGCTAAGGAAGGAAAATGAGGTTTTACACATCAGCACTTCAAAAACAAAGAGGTGACCCTGCCTTAATTGAAAGATGACAGAATGTCCTAATGAGCCAGGCTTGGGATTCAGTCCCTCATATCTCCTCCTGTGGCTACCCTTAAGAGCGAATTCTGAAATGATCAGGCAGCGTGTTCAAATAAGATATCATTAAGTGTGAGTACACAAGCGACACATCACCCTGTGTGGATGACTTGCCAATGGCTACCTAAGTGCCAGGAAAGGAAAGGATGGAGCATGAGGAAGTCTCCCTTTCTGTTTCTTTGCAGATGGATTCTCTTTAGTCTCTCAACAATTGTTATGATCATAAGATTAATATATACTTTTTGCAAATTAAATATATAAAGATGATAGAAGAATATCATTCATAGTCTTGCCACCCAAAGATTGCCTTGGTCAATATTTTTGCTTTATGTCCTTGGAGTCTTTTCCCCATACATGCATCCTTTACCTTCTCCAAGGGTTTGATAAGTATATCTTACACTTCAAAGTCTCCTAGCAATTAAGTTGATGTACTTCAAAACTCAGCTAACACACACCTTCCTAATAATCAGCATGAAGAATGAAGCAGTATCTGGCCTGCTGCCTCTCCTGTGTGACCAAAATATTTAGCAAATGTATTCCCCTTCTTCTATTGCCAACACCTCAATATTGTTGACTGTCAAATCCCTCAGCACCTAGAACAGCGCCTGGCACCTAGAAGTTTCTTAGTAAATGCTGGTGAATTAATGAATGGATACTGAGTTTATCATCACATTACTCCCAGGATGCACACACTATCTCCTAAGGCTGACCTCTTCTCACTGCCCTTTACTACCTCTGCAGAGCATTCAGACTGAGCTATAGCTGTCCCTTGACAGACCAGGTCTACTCCCTCTTATTTTCTATGTCATAAAATAGTGGAAGGAGGCAAGGCCCAGTTGTTGGAGCTGGACATATCCAAGTCTCAGATCAGCACATAAAGAAACAAGTGTCTTTGTCTCAGCCTCAATGATGACTCTATACAATAGGCAGTGGTGATGTCTGTCTGGCAGGATGACTAACCAGTATGCACAAAGCCTGCTTTACAGGAGGGATCCAACATCTGAAGCCACTAGTATTTTGCCTTCTTCTTAATAACAGAATAAATAGAGTTCTCGAGACCCTGGAGCATTGCCTTTCTCTCAACATGCCCACACATTTAATCTAACAAACATATGAAGATTTCTGGTGACTAAATTTTTGTCTCCATGCCAAATAAATCAGAGTAGCAAAGAACTGAGGGGCTTCTCTAATAATCTGTTTAATGGCCTCCTGCTGTAATTGCACATGTTTCCTCCACAGCAAGGCATCAACTGCATTGTACCTGTGTGTTCCTATAGGTAATTCTCCCACAAGTTAGTCAATGTACCTTCCATCATGGTGTCCTCAGTCTAAGACCCACAATGCCTGTCTCTAAAGAATTATTCGGTACATACTGACAATAGATACACGAATGAATGAAATATATCACATTTTACATACCTCTCCCTGATATCAACTACCCATATAGACTTCATGGGATTTCCTAAATGGAAAGAAAAAACAAGGCAACCAAATCTTGGAATTATATCTTGAGCACTTGACTATAATGTAAACCTATGACACATAGACACATAGACACAGAAGTATTTGGTTCTGCTGAGTGCTGGCCTAAGTGGAAAATGACACTTCCTCTTAGTTTTGATTATTAAGTCCATGGATTCACTGGCTAGTATATAAAGTACTTTTGAGAAAGAGGTGGCAATGGATGTGCAGTAAAGTTTCTTTTCTGCACTTTTATCTTGAATTATATGCATGCTGGCATCTCTTTCACACAAAATCTGGTGAGCTGGCATTTATTTTTTGACATCATCTCAAATCTTTTGAAATTCAGAGTTGGGGGCTAGCATTATTTTTTAGGTTCATCTCAAGTAGTGGCAGGACAACCTTGATAATAAAGAGAATCTCTAAAACACATTTTCTTAGACTTCTTCCAGAATAATAATTATAAAAAGCATAAAATATTAGTAAAGGAAAGAACTGAGCTTCCCAGAGCAAAGACCTCCTTACATTATCAGCTTTTCTGAGACTGGCCACAAATAAACACACAGTCACTGAGATAGGTTTCCTCCCATAATTTACAGTGGCAGTGAATTCTGGTTAGGTGCCAAAGCATATTTTGTATATCTCCCTCGAGACCCAGTTAGACTACATTTCCCAGCCTCCCATGTACTTGCATGATTAGCATGTGTCTGACCAAAGAATGGAAATAGGAATAATATGTGCACCTCTGATCCAATTGTAACTACTTCCTAGGTTTTCTTCCAAGCTCTTTCCTAATCTACTGGCTGTCAGAGACGGAAAACAGTCTCATGGATATCATGGAAACTAGTTTCAAAGATGCTAGTGCCTTCTCTGCCTAGGGAGTGTCATTTCATGATGTAACTGTCTAATGTGCAGTGCCCACCCTGGACCATTACTAAGCGTGAAATTAACTTCCATTAATGAACCATTACAAGTTGGGATCCATTTGTGAGACGGCTTGCCCTATCTTAACTAAGTCCTTACTGGGTTTTGTTTTAAAATGGCTGTCAGTTTTTAAAGACAAAGGCCTTTTTCAGGAATTGTATGCATGCATGTATCAAGAATTGTTATGACAATAATGATCCTTTCGAAAGTTCTGCAAGGGTACCCTCCCTCATTTTATAGCAGTAGATACAACTCCAGATCAGAAAGTGCTGAGTATTGATCACCACAGTTGGCACAGAGAAGTGGAACTGAAGAGGCTTTTTGATGAGGCATGTTAACAATGGAGGAAAGGAAAGCACTATGTCACATTCCCATGGCCCACAGCTAGTAAATAGTGGTGTCTATTGTTGAATCTTCTGCCTGGCTTCATAATAAAGTTGCCCCTGAGAACCAATAATCAAAGACATTTAAAAATGAGCGGGGAACCTGTGGGAAGCCCTTAGGATAAATGCTTTAGTCTCTTCTCTCTTTCCTTCCTTCCTTCCTTCCTTCCTTCCTTCCTTCCTTCCTTCCTTCCTTCCTCATTTCTTCCATCACTCACTACTTTCCTCCTTTCCTTCCTTGAGATGGAGGTATCATGCAGCCCAGGCTATCCTTGAATTCAACTCCTAACCCTCCTGCCTCCAAATGATGTTATTGTAGGTGTGTGATACCATGTCCATCTCTTTTCTTTCATTCTTTTGAAGGAGATTTCTCACCAAGTTTTCCAGGCTAGCCTGGAACTCAATGTTCATCCCGCCTTGGCCATCTAAGTACTGAAACTACAGATGTGTTCCAGCACCCCTGGCATTTATCCTATTTTTCTGACTGGACAAAGTATCATTTTGCTTTAAACAATTTCCTTGGACATTTCTATGGTAAGACTAACCAATCTGTGTCATCTTTGCTATGACTGGGTAACATTCTGTGTACTAACCTGTAATAACCAGTATGTCTTAACTGACAGATTGTTTCCAATCTTCCTAATGTAAAAGAGCCATTACAAGAATGGTTGTATGTATATCTTTAGGGTAGATTCCTAAAAGAGAAATAGTGTGTTCTAGTCTGGTTTACATTGCTGTGACAAAACATTATAACCAAAATATCTCAGATGAGGAAAGGTTTATATGGCTCCATCACTGAGGGCAGCCAAGGCATGAACTCAGGTAAGGAACTTGAAACAAAAACCAATGGAGGGACACTGCTTACTGACTTGGTCCCTAGAACTTGCTCAGCTACTTTTCTTATACAGCACCAATGGAACTGCCCATGGTAGGCTGGACCCTCCTATACCAATTACCTATTAGGAGCATGTCCTACCTACTGTCATGGGCCAGTCTAATCAAGGCAATTCTTCATTTGAGGTCCCCTGTTCCTAGGTGTGTCAAGTTGATGATAAAACTAACTGGGACATTGTGGGTACTCTGGGAGACATGTGCCGCACTGTCCTCTGCATGTGGAGCACTATTTATTCATAAGAACCAGATAATCAACAGTTATGGAGATGGACTCAATGGATTTAGTTCTCCAAGATACAGTAACTAATAACATTGGAAGAAAGAGTGTCCAGAATATCTGAAGGCTGCAGCTGTGCTCCAAATCCATGGCAAAGGATAACAATGAGGAGGTACATCTCCAAGGGAGAGAATGGCACCTTCCATATATTGGTTGGTTTCACTGCATACTTCTGGCAATCAAGCCACCATTGTCAATAAGGTCAGGGCCGATCTGGATACAGGGATGTGAAGCAAGGCTTCTACTGGCAATAGCCTGTAGGATGGAAAAAAGGGGGAGGAATGTCTAGGCTAGCTGTCACTGCAAGATTCCTGTTGAAGCTGAAGCTGATGGTTATAGCACACTTACTCCTCAGAAGAAGGCATAAACCTGATGTGTCTGGACAGATTTTATCATTAGTAGGTGGCTCCAGGCAGATATTTTATGCATCCAGCTGTGTGTGCTCTGAGATGTCCCTGTCCATGAGAATTATTCCAGGAACTATGGTGATGGTGATGATAATGATGATGACAGTGGTTATGGTTGCAGAGAGAAGGTGACGATTATCCATACAATGCTGTGACAGCTCAGAATGGACCCTGGGAGGATCAGAAATTTCCTCTTCTATGCTGAAGTGTGTGTGTGTGTGTGTGTGTGTGTGTGTGTGTGTGTGTGTGTGTGTGTGTGTGTTATGCATGGGCTGTACATTGGAGTGTTCTATGTTTTGTGTATGTAACAATGGATTGCTCATTGAAGGGGTGCTGCAGTGGTAGAATGCAGAGTGAGTGTATGTGATATTGTAGGCTACAGTGGACCATAGGGTAGAATGTCTGTGGATGGAATGATATTTGGATGTGTTATGGTTTTAAAGGGGGTGGTTTCAATCTCCTATACCACTTGTGCCTACCGAATACTTGCTCATTTTGAAGATTTTTCTTCTGCTTTCACTATTGCCCTTGGCAAAAAATATACTAGTTTCACCCAAGAGAACTCTTTTAGCTAGGTTCTTCCTCAGAAAGCCAAGATCTAGTGAGGGGCCTAATTTTCCATTGGTCACAGTGAGAAAGACAGAGTCAGAACATCTTCTAGAGTAGCCTAATTTTATCTGTTAATTCTTTTAACTTGTTATTCCACTGTATTTTCTTATTGAGATGTATTTAACAAATATTACATGGTGGAGTTTGGTGATAATCTAACCCAGGCCCTTGCACATGCTACACAAATACTCTACCACTTGTTAAGAACTGATGGCTTGTGAGTGCATGTATTTTCACCCATCTAACCACCCCCAGATCAAAACAGAATCTAGTTCCAGATGCCCCAAAGTCTCCCTCATCCCCACTCTAGCCAAGTTCTTGTAAAAGCAAACATTATTTTGACTTCTGATTCCCTGAATTGGTTTGGTCTCTTCTATATCTTCACATAAATGGAATCACAAAGTATGCAGCCTTATATAGCTGGCTGCTTTCACTTAGATACTGCATGTGAGATTCATCCATGTTGCTGCGAGTGTTCATAGTTTCTTCCTCTTTATTACTGCATAGTGTCTGATTGTATGGGTGTATCACAGTTTGTTTATCCAGTCTCCTGCTGATGGACATCTGGGTAGTTTCCAGTTTGGGGCAATTGGAAATAAAACTGCTATGAATATTCTTGAACATGTCTTTTGGTAGCCATATGTAGAGCTGTCTTAATGTTGCCTGTGATAGCATTTGACAAAGATAGAGCTTGCAGAAATTAACCCCTTGCCAAAAATCAAACAGCAACAACAACAAAACCCCTGAATATCCCAGCAGGCTTTAAAAAATGAAGCAATTGATTGTCTGGGGCCTATCTTGAAACTGACTGCTTTTCTCCCTTGGGAGACAAGGACACTGCACAGGAAAAGATAACAGCCTCTTTGGGATACAGAGGTCTGCTTCAAAACAGACATCATCTCTGAGGGTTTCAGTATATATGGAGCCACTACATACAGTGATTAATTACTCCCTGGATAGACATTGGGGTCTTTGAAAGAGCCACTGGTTGCTTCAGTGGCTCTTTCATTGAATTGTGATATAGGTGCTGATGGCAAGATTTGCTAATTGGGTGTTGAGTACTCTTGCAACTCTGCTCCAAGACTTCAGGACTGGCCCCAAGGAACATTTGGCCCATGCACAGGACAAGCAAGATCCCTGGTAGTTTATGACCACAGGAGCATCCCTGGAATTGTAAGCCCCAGCTTCCTACTCCTCAGGGGAGAGAAACCTACAGCTAATTTTCAGTGGCCTAGAACATCATTGCCTAGGCTACCTTCCTTTCCTGGCTTGGTTCCCCACTCTTCCACAGGTATTTCTTGACAGTCTCATGTACACTAAATACTCTTGGATCTTAGTGTCAGCATTTGCTGTAGTGGATTCCTCCCAAGTACAACTACACTCCATCTCCAAGGAGAAATGTTCTCTAGAGTGACACATGTATTAATGTGGTTTGAGAATTTTGAAAATTCCATAGTATCCTTTGCATCAGCTGCTCTGGGGTTAAGTCGCTACCAGGTATCTTTGCTGTGGAGAAGTTTGTGATTAGTGGCTGGCCCATGGGAAACCAATAATAAATAGTAATTAATTTTCAAGCTGAAATGAAGGCAGGAAGGTTTGGTCCCACTGCTCCTTGTCACTGTCACTACCAACACTGTGCACAATGGATTCATGACCACAGAAAAGTGTGGGGAAATGGAATCACTTAAGACATGGGGTATTAGCCAGCCACACTGAACCTATTAGAAGATAAAGGGGAAATACCCTTGAATTAATTGGTACAGGAGACCGCTTCCTGAACATAACACCAGTAGCACAGACACTGAGGTCAACAATTAATAAATGGGACCTCCTGAAACTGAGAAGCTTCTGTAAGGCAAAGGACACAGTCAGTAAGACAAAACAAAATGGCAGCCCACAGACTGGGAAAAGATATTCACCAACCCCACATCTGACAGAGGATTGATCTCTAAAATATACAAAGAACTCAAGAAGCTAGTCTCGAAAACACCAAACAATCTAATTAAAAAATGGGGTACAGAACTAAATAGACAATTCTCAATAGAGTAATCTAAAATGGCTGAAAGACACATAAGAAAGTGTTCAAAATCCTTAGCCATGAGGGAAATGCAAATTAAAACAACTCTGAGATACCATCTTAATCCTGTCAGAATGGCTAAAATCAAAAACACCAATGACAGTTTATGCTAGAGAGGATGTGGAGAAAGGGGAACACTCCTCTACTGCTGGTGGGAGTGCCAACTTGTACAGCCACTTTGGAAATCAGTATGGTGACTCCTCAAGAAAATGGGAATCAGTCTACCACAAGATCCAGCAATTCCACTCCTAGGCATATACCCAAAAGAAGCACATTCATACAACAAAGACATCTGTTCAACGATGTCCATAGCAACACTATTTGTAATAGCCAGAAACTGAAAGCAGCCTAGATGCCCCTCAACTGAAGAATGGATAAGAGAAAATGTGGTACATTTGCACAATGGAGTACTACTCAGCAGAAAAAAAAAACAAAAAACAAAAAACAAAAAACAATGGAATCTTGAAATTTACAGGAAAATGGATGGAACTCGAAGAAACCATTCTGAGCGAGGTAACCCAATCACAAAAAAGACAAATATGGTATGTACTCACTCATATGTGGATTTTAGACATAGAGTAAGGGATTGCCAGCCTATAATCCACACTGGCAGAGAAACTAGTAAACAAGGAGGACCCTAAAAGAGACAAACTTTGTCCCCTGGAGAAGGGGAAAGGGTCATCATCTCCTGAGAAAATTGATAACATGGGAAGAGGGGAGGGAGCTACAAGAATGAGAAGGGAAGAAAAGGAAGGATGCAGAGGTCATGAGAGAGCAGAAAGGTTGAGTCAGGTGTAGATTAGAAGAAAAGATATGTGATAGGTAAGATTTTAGTTGGGGGGTGGTGGTAGGGGAGGAAGGGAGGGAGAAGGGAACTGGGATTGTCATGTAATTCAATCTTGTTTGTAATTCAAATTTAAAAAAAGAAATAAATAAAAAGAAAAAAAGACATGGGTATTAGAAAGAGATAGGAGTGAGGGTTGGGCATGGGGGTTGTTACTTAAGAGGATTTTAAACTTAACAAAATGCCTTGTAAATTACAAATTGAAAGGGAAAGAACAAAAACTGTATCTCTTCCACGATAAGCATGTCCCTAGAATAATAAAGTGAACACAACCAAATAAATAGCTCTGATTTGTTGAAGGCAGAAATCTTTGTCCCTTCCATCCCTCCTTCATTTCTCTCTCCCTCCCTCCTCCTCTCCCATCCTCCCTCCTTTCCTCTTCCTCTCTCTCCATTAATCCCTTCCTCTCTTCTTTCTTTCCTTCCTTCTGTACTTCTCTTTTATTCTTTTTTGAGACAGGTTCTAATATAACCCAGAATTGCCTGTAACTCACTTTGTGCTATGTTGCCCAGGCTGCCCTCAAACTCCTACTATTTCTTCCTCTACTCCCCAGGTTCTGGGATTGCAGACATATATTACCATACCCAGCTAAGGACATAAGACTCTGGAATGGTTTGTTTTCACTTTCATTTTTCAGAAATGCAGCTATAATACAGATATGGATATTTTGAGAAGAAAGATCACAATGCGCAAAGCAGTTTGTCTGGTTCCTTTTAAATTTTTCCTTGGAGGAGGATTTTTTTGACATAATTTAAGAACGGGAGCAGAGGAGGAAGGCGGGGCTCAGGGAAAAGGGATATAATTAGCCACAAAGATTCAGTGATTCAGAGTCTAAGTTCATGGTTCTGCAAGGATAAACACACGGACCTATCTCAGTGTGGGACTGGGGCAGTGGAGGCCTACAGCTTTGGAGACTGTAAGATGTCAAACTGCAGATATGGAGTTTGTTTTACACACACTCAGGGTACAGCTGAATCAAGAAGTCTATGGCAGATGGATCTGAGGGCTGTATAGAATGTACATGGGTGGCAGACAGAAACTGTGTTTGGGGTTTTAAAAGGCTCTCATTTGCCTGGTGTTTCTCTTCACCTGGGGCTAATTTGGAAGCATGCAAGCTGTTTAAGTTATATTCTGTTAACATTTCCCCAGTGGCTGGACTTGCCTGGTCTGATCTAGCACAACACCACACACATGTTCTAATTGTTTTTGCTGTTTCACTGATTACAAAATTAGAAGCATCCACTGTCTGGTAAAAGTGGGTCACAGGAGTTCCTGACTCTGCTATGCTGCTAATAGATTTCTGAATGGCAGTGCAGGGGTGCCTGAATGTGACATTTGAGCAGAAGAAAAATGGTGATCGCTAACTGATGATTTTGCGCTTGAGTCATCCTTTTCTCCAACATTAGTATGTGTGGAGGAGGTCTCACAGATTACTGGTGCTGGGGAAAAATGAATGAGGCACTGAAATGCTCATCTGAAAGCCAGTGCGTGCTCTTATTGGGCTTTTATCTCTATAGCTCCATCTTCCTGGGCTAGTATGCCATTGTGCCACTTCCTGCCTTTCTCATCACTGCTCTCTTCCATGGTCTTCCACAACAGCAACCTTTTCCAGGCCTACTGCCCAATGAACTGGCAAGGCACATTAAATAATCTCCTTTCACAGCCCATCCCTGTCTCCACCTTCAAGCCACCAAGTGAAGTCCGTCCCTTCCATGTAGCACTGTCCAGTGTGTCTCTAGCTTGCTCTTCTTCTGAACCTCTTCCTTAGGGCTCTTCTTTATGGCTTGTTCTCGTCCCTTATTATTCTGGTTATATAATACTGTTGTCTTCATTCACTGCATAGGAAGTGAAACCACACTGGTTTATAATGAAATAATTGAACCTTTAGGTTTCCTCCAGGACAAAAAGAAAATCGAATCAAGTGATACAGACCTAGACATTTTCAAATTCACCATATGGCATTGTTCTTGCCAGTAATTATTTATATAGAGCAGCTGTAGGTAGCTTTCTTACTTGCTGTCTCCTCTTTGTAAAAGTTCAATTTTGTTTAAACCACTTCTTTCTTTCAGCTCCACAAAATAGTGATCATAATCATGCTGACCCAAGCCTATTGTTTATGCTTGTTCATGCTTAGTTTGAAACCTGCCAACAGTGATTCCTACAAAGTCTCCTATTCACTCAGAGCTATTCTGCCATTAGTGCACTAGGATCCTAGAAGAAGAAGAAAAAAGAATAAATCAACATAAAAGGATGTAATAAAATCTTCTTAAATAACAACCAGGTAGTAAATTAACATATACATGACCTTTGAAATGAGCATGTACAACTAAGTTGAATCCACCAAATAGCTGGCTGAGTGCCTGCCCTTTACTAATAGGCTGGGAGATACAGCTTCTAGAAAGATATTTAAAATCTGACTTTTATAAATACACACACCATTTCCTTCATTTGGCAAACTCTAATGTCATTGGGATTGACAGCATTGCCTTTGTTGAACATGCACTTAACAAATGAGATTAAACAACTATTCCACTCAGTTACATCTAATTCAATTTGACAGAAAAGCAGGTAGAGAGAATAATGTAGTTCCAGCGGAGGTAATAACACTTTCCTTTGGGTTAAGTGACTTAACTTCTTGAACAGAGTTACAGCAAGTATCTCTTCTGTTGCTTCTTGGTTTTTGTTTCATTTTATTTGTTAACATATAAAGTCGGTAAAGTGAACCAGTCAAGTAAGTGTATAGGTTAATACATGTTTGCTAACATATATACAGTTGTGAATGTATCCTACAAATCAAAATATACAACATTCCTGTCTGTCAAAATGCATTTCCACTGCCCCATCCTCAAGGTAGCCACTATATTGACTTCTAATAGAAAAGATCAATTTTCCCTGGGTTTGAACTTAGTGTAAAGTGCAATGAATAGTATCTTCTTCTTTGTTTTGGTTTATGTCACTGAGGATAATGTATTCCAGACTTATCCACACAATTGAGTATATCATTAATTCATTCTCAGTCATTGCTTCCTATTACATGACATGGTGCTTACCAGTGGGAAACTTGACTGTTTCTGGCTTGGCTCTTGCCTCCATGTTTCATTTTTTAATGTGTTCTTTGACAATTTCAGGTCACAATGTTTCCCCAGGCCTTTTCCATCCTCTGACATTTTCTAGAGAGTCTATAGAAAGACTCTTAGAAATGAGCAAGGATGATATGACTGTGAATCTACTCGCTCCATACTAGCAGGAAACTCCACTTGTCAAGCATAAATGTGTGCTCTAGACCTGGAGTTGCAGGACTGAAATAGGTTTTCTTTTTCCTAGGATTCCAATCCAGCTCCAGGATAGGTTGCCACATATCTGACAGAAGTGTTAGGGACCACACACTTTAGTGCTTCATCTCCTTTAACCCTGACAAGGGAAAGGGTAGGTGATCTTAAGAAATAGATGGTGGTTGAGGCCTAGAGAGGTTCTTCAGGCATCCAGGAAGGAAGGAAGAGGAGCAGTTTCTCCTGGAATGCTCAGGTATCTGGCACTGTGCCTGCCTTTGGGCAGACATAAGGACACAGCTTCATTTTGGTTGTCTTTGCTAACCATTCTGGCACTTTCCATTTTCTGAATACTGGAAATAAATTCTTTTTGCATCTCATAAGAAAACTAAATGTCCAGGTGGTATGGCTAGGGTAGGCCTTGGGCATTTGGCAAAAGCTGGCACAATGGGATACCCCTTCCTTCCAGCTATCAAATGAGGACAACAGCTGAGAGTACATAGGATGTCAGCTCTAGGAGCTCCTGGAAGGGGAAGGCCAGGTATACAAGTTGGATCTGGTGTTATGATACTGAAAGAAGGTGATTTGTTTAACTGTGCCCCTTTGCCTGGGATTGGTTAAATTAACAGCTCCATAGTCTTCCCTGAGAGACCCCTCATTCTAAGGCAAAGCATGGTGGCTGATCACCTTAGAAGAGGAAACCATTTTCATGTGCTTATTTATGCATTCAGTAGGCAAATGCTATTGTGCTTCTCTTACAGACCATGCACTTTGCAGGTTTGGGAGGATGGAGTGATACCTGGCAAGGCCACCATGATTCTTATCTCCCTTCTAGAGTATGTTCTTTGAAGAGAAAAGGGTGGGATTTAAAGAAGTCGTTTAATACAGTGTAGTGCTTGCCTGAATAGGAATAATAAGGCAAGGAAGGATTTAATTGAAAAAAATACCAGGGGCTGTGGACTTAGGTAATCAATGATCAGTCCTTTACTTCTTAAGCATAGTCACTGAATTCTAGAGCTGAGAGAAAAGCAACTCACAGCAAACTCAGGTGTTCTTAGTGACTGTGCAAAAAAGAAGGTGGGAATATAAGGAAGAACACAGATTTAGGCCTATGGATGGAATCCCTTGTGCTGCTTAGGTCTCCAGGCACACAGCAGTATTTCTTTTTGTGCTTTGAGAGTCCCTGTTGGGTGGTGCAAAACAGTGAGTGTGTAGTGAACGGGAGTCTTTGGCATTGTCCATGTCCATAAATTCAGGTTGACAAACATGCCCTGGCAAACCTTCCACATCTTTTCGGGTCATACAGATAAAGTGGATGGGGCAAGGATGATGTACTGGGGCTAATAATTCAGTATGTTTGAAAACAGGCCTCCAGGGTTAAAAAGCTAGTGCCAGATTTTCTACATGTTGTGTTACAACAGAACAACATGTACTTCTAGATATCTTAAACTAATGGAGATGTACTCTTGCTTAAGAGGCCCAGATATTGTTGGTTAAAAAAAAAAAAAACCTTTTTAATGCACTTGAAAAACATGGCAGCTTTATAAAGGCTAAAAGGCCAACCTAATGCAAGCTGGCAGATACAAATACACTCACAGAGAGAGGGGGCGAAAGATAGGAAGGTAGAGAGAGCGAGGAGAAGGAAGGAGGAAGAGATACAGATATACAGACAGGCAGATAGATGTATCAGAGACAGAAACAGAGAATAACTTTTGAATAGCTGACTTTCCATTCTGTAATTATGCAACAAAAGAATAAACCCCTTACCTGGATGGCAAGGCACAGACATTTAGTCCAGCACCAGCAACACAGCCAAGCAGGGCAAGTCTTGAACCTCAGCTTCTCTTTCTTGTCTTCTTTAGTTCAGAGGGACTACTGATGATGTTTCCCTGAAAGCCTGTGTCCTTCTATTGAGGTCTGTTGAAAACATAAGGATAGGGATGAGTGGTTTTGTTTTGTTTTGATTTTTTTTCCAACCAGGGAGTTTCTGTTGTTTTCATTAAGTGTTAGAAACGGTGCAGATATATTGAGCCAATTTCTTCTTCTTTCTCTACCTTGACCACAATGCAAGGAAAATAGAGATCCTCCCAAACACTTTTATTTTCCTTTGACTGGGTATTGTCGGGGAAAGCAGTGTCACATTAGCCTTCCCTGAACACTGACCCTTCCAGGTTTGCAACTACCATGCAGCTCTTCCCAGTCTATCTGTGACAGGTGGAGGAGGATGCACACCAGCCTCCCCTGGATGACCTCCCAGCTTTCCTCTGCAAAGAAGCAATAATGGAAGCTTATCCATGAGGAACGAAGTGCCTCTTCCCTTTACAGTTTCATGATGCTTTTCTTTGTAGCGTGTTCAGCACGGCTTGGCCTGATTTATGATTTTTTTTGCCATCTGGTTTATTTCTCTTGTTTTGTATTGTTTTAAATCTGCTCGAGGCCATCTTTGACTGAGTCTTTTTAAAAAAAAATACAAATTACAAAAGCAAATCCTAAGAGTGTCATCTGAAGGTTAGGGATGAAAGAGAAGTTTAAATTCGTCCCTGTGAAGTCCAGTAGCTAAAAATAAAGTTCCTTTTACTCTGTTGATTATGCAATAGAACACAGTCTCACATGTGAATGCAGTGGAATGTAGCAGTTGTTCAGAGAATTCCTGCCAGGGCTTTCTTCAAGGGAGTTCCAGTAGTTCTGTGAATAACTGATTTCACTCATGTAGTGATTGAGCACCCACTGGGTGCAAGGAATGCTGCTAGACACTTTATGATGTTGGTGAGTTTTAGCCAGGCCAACATTTTCTTTTCAATTGGTCTGGGCTCAGTTTTTAGCCCATGAAGGAAGCCATGTCACTATATCTAAAAGCAAAATGAGGCAAGAATGAATTAGGGCAGGCATCCTTCTTCTAGAGGAAGAAAAAGTGGAATTGTCTGAAGGAGAAAGGACTCTGTGGGTCCTGGGTGTTGTCTTTGTTCTGGGAAGCCATGAAATATCAGTGATCTGGATAACTATGTTTAAACCATGTTCTTATTAAAACCAGCAGGCCTGGCTTTACCAGACAAAGAAATTCTGAAACAATTTTGGAAATACATTCACAAAAGTGGAATTCAGAAATGGAACTGTACAGCCATCATTTGCAATGTTGAGATACAAGGTTGAATGAGCAAAAGGGAATTTTACACGTATGGATTCAAAGCTCTAAAATCAACTTGTCTAATTGGTAGTAATGATGTAGAGCATCTTGCTGGAAGGCAAACAAATCTCATATCTAAAAATATTCCCTTGGATGTAACAGCAAATGGAGCGTCAAACAATGCTTGCAAAACATCTTGGTTAAAGATGTTGAAAGGGAATTAAGGACCGTGGGTTAGTAGATAGCACTTGATAAGCTGTTCCACATAATTTGGAAACCTTGTCAAAAGATTCCTAAATCCATCTAACCTTAGAATTACTTTTAGAGAGTTTTGAACCTGCGTATTCCTGGACCCGATCAGTATTGGCTAGGTCTGCTTTTGCATTGCTGTGATGGCAATGTCTGTACTGCTCAGGTTTTTGTTTACCTTTGGCAACTTGACACAAAGTGGAATCATCTGGGAAGAGAGAACCTCAATTGACAAAATGCCCCCAGAAGAAAATTGGTCTACAGGCAAGTTTGTGAAGTATTTTTATTGATTAATGATTGATGTGGGAGGGCCTCAGCCCACTGTGGGCAGAGACACTCCTGGGCAGGTGGTCCTGGTGGTATAAGAAAGCAGGCTGAGCAAGTCAGGGAGAGCAAGGCAGTAAACAGCACTCTTCTGTAGCCTCTGCTTCAGTTCTAGCCTCCAGGCTCCTACCTTGAGTTTCTGCTCTGACTTCCATTCATGATGGGTTTTAAGCAGTGCGGTGTAATAAAATTGTCTTTGTAACAGCAAAAGAACCCCAACTCTGACAGTGCCTGACAGAAACAACTTAAAGGAGGAAAGAATTGTTTTGGTTTATGGTTTCAGCCCATAATGGAGAAGACATGGTGGAATTCATGGCAGTGGGGGCATGTGGCAGAGGCTCCTTGCATCACAGTAGAGCATGAAGCAGAGATGTCTTTGGAACAAGGAGCACAGCTATAACTTTCAAATGCCCACTCCAAGTATCTTACTTCTGCTAGCTAAGGGTTCTTTCCTACATCCTAAATGAGCCACAGCTTCTTAATATAGTGTCATCAGCTGGTGAACAAGCATTCAAAATGCAGTGCCATGGAAAACATTTCAGACTGAAATTATTAACACCATTAGACTGATTGGGTCAGACTTTTGAGTGTCATATGGAGAATCTGTGTGCCCAGAGAGCACTCCAGGGTATTTTGGGTTAGAGAACTGCTTCCCTGGTCCATTTCTCTGTGAAAGATACTATCTATATCACCCTAGACAATTTTATCTGTGAGACAGAGGAGTATAAAATAGCAAATCTTAGGATATGTCATTGACTAGATTGTATATTCGTTCCTTAGCTTAAGACCAATTTTAAATACCAATCAACTTTATAATTCCTTCAAAGGCTGCCAATCAAGTCACACACAATGATTCTTGGAATTATTTGTGCTCTATGTTACAGTAATGAGTTCTTAAGACATGCAGCTCCTCCTGGGTTGGGGAGCCAGAGACATAAATAACTTTTTGGATCCCTTAGTTTTCAAGATGGTTGAAAGGCTAAATAGAGATAAATGAATAAAAAGTGGAATGTTTAGTGAGTGAGCAATCTACTATAACTACTGTTATCCATTTGCATTGTGAGGACCTTTTGCAGTCTCCCACTGATCATCTTTATTTAGGTGTCTGGAACCCCATTTCACACAGGATAAAATAAAATGATGATCATAGTCACAGCTCAGAAATGGAGCCAGCAGTCAGAACCCTTTAGGGTTCCCCCATACCACTTAATTCCCCTCCTCTCTTCTACCCTAGGTCTGACCCTGAGCAATCACTGTCTGTTTTTTCCTTCTTCCTCCCCTCTCCCCGACCCCTCCCCTTTCCCTCATAAAGAACATTCTAACTCGTGAGTCTTGCTGTGAGGAACAGCTTAGAGATCTGCTTTGGCTCGTGCTGGACTCATCCAGGTTCACTCTTTTCTCCGAAGACCTTGGAAATCTGTTTGGAAGCATTATATGTATAGTTCTTCTCAGCTTTGGTGTGCTTTAGATAAATCAAAGGCAGGATCATTTGTTTCAGAATTATATATAAGTTCCCTTCATCTCTATAGTGGAATTAGGCAAAAGGGCTTTAGGAATCCCTAATTCCAAGCTGACAGCGTTAAGAAGCTGCCAAAGGACATGGTTATTGGCAACTTCTGCTATGTGCCATTTTGGGTCAGGATTGTTCTTAGCCTCTGGGCAGGAGAGAATAGCTATGATTCCAGGAAGGGAGGCAGGCAGCAGACAACTAGAAGAGGCAACCTTGCCTCATCCCCAGATATTTCATTGAGGAGCAGCAAGTTCCAGGGTGGAATTTCTCAGAGGCTCATGGATGACTTTACCACGTTTTCCACTCCTTTTCTGAAAGGTAGTCTCTGCATCAGGACCAGGATGACTCCTTTTTGTGCTTTTGGCATTTGGGTTGAATCTTTGCTGTAGGCTGAGTAGAGCTGGGGGATCCACCAATAAAAACTTCTCTGGTCTCCCCTACACAACAGTTGCCAATAGAACTCCTCTTCCCCCAGCTATGATAATGAAAACTATCACTTTATTATTGCATTAGACAGTGTCACATCAGGCTGAGTACCACTGGCTTAGAATTATAATAGAAATGGGAAAGGTAGATAGATATGCAACGGGAGCAGCAACAGTAGGTTGGGAATGCTGGCAGGACCCCCAAAGCTCTCAGCTCATTTTCTTCACTTTTCTAGTAGAGACACCATCATGAAGTAGCATGCAAAAGTTTATGGAACTTTACTACCTAGTGTGAACCAAATTTTTCCATTTATACTTTCCATGTTGTCCTCTTGCTCGCTTATCCTTGGCACACACTTATGTGGTTCTAAATACCCTAAGCAGCCTAGGCCAGTGGTTATGATAACAGACTTTGGAGCTAAGGCTGCAGTAGGTTTAAGCCCTAATTCTGCCGTTAGAGAACAAGTTTCTTATTTTTTATGACTCAACGCCTTCACCTGTATCGTTGTGGTAACAATGGTATTCTCCGTGTAGGGTTGTTGTTTGTGTGAGTTAATTATTTATAAGTATTTAGTAGAATTCTTGGCACACAATAAGCATTTTGTTTAAGTGTTTTGTAAATAAAACATAAAGAATCAGGATGGGAAAGATCTGATAAACACAGTCATTCAACAATTGTTTATTGGGTGTTGGATGAGGCTCCACCTTGCAGTTGCTCTGAGTTTGGTCATGATCCCACAGTAACTTAAATAAGGCTCTGAGCCATTGTTTTGCATCTTAAAGGGGATCACAGAGTTTACTGTCTCCCTCTCTGGACTAGGAGCTACTCTGGGAGCGGTGACCATGGGGGTGGGGGGCTATGCTTTCCTATACAGTGTCAATATCAAATGCTCAGCATCCCAGTGGACATGCCACATGACTTTACACATACAGTGCTTCTTACTCATCAAAAGGTGAATGGTAATTTACGCTGCATGGGTTCAACATCCCACACAACAATGACTCAATTCTGTTGCTCGTCAGTTATATATAAAATATATTGAACCCATTATTCATATTTCATGACACTTGTGTGAGAAATTCAAGACATACTTTGAGTATATTCATTGGAAATACAATATTCTATCTCTTGCTTTCTATGCCCCTCCTTCCTCCAAACAAGTATTCACTGAATTCCATATACATATCAGCTGCTATTCTAGATGTCAGAGACATAGTAATGAACATGGCAATGGGGCTTTCATTCCAGATAAGGACTATAAACAGAAGTCAAAGGAAAAATAATAGTTTACCAATGGGATAGGCCCGAGAGAAAAGCCATGCAGAGACTGAAGTGAGACAGAGTAACCAGAATGGCGATAGTTACAGAACCTTCCCAAAGCAGGGAGGGGCTGTTTTAATTTCAGATGCAAAGTCTGAGGATCCAGTCATGGTGGAGGCTTTGCAAGCTGAATATACAGTCTGTGGACAAGCCCCAACGCAAGAGAAAACCTGGTATCTTCAAAGGAAAGATGTATTCTGAGCAAGAAAGTCACTGGGAATGAGGCTGGAAAGAGTTAAAGTGGGTTCAAATCAGGCAAGGAAGGCTCTGTAGGGCTGGGCATTTCTTATAAAGTACAATGAGATGTCGATGGAGAGCTTTATGCAGATGAACAAACAATCTGATTTATGGTTTTTAACATTTTAAGGATTTTTTAATTTGTATCTATGTTTGTGTGTGAATATATGCCATCTCTCTCTCTCTGTGTGTGTGTGTGTGTGTGTGTGTGTGTGTGTGTGTGTGTGTGTGTGTGTCCAAGGAGGACAGAAGGCAGCATCAGATCTAGCTAGAGTGAACCACCTGACATGGGTGCTGGGAGCCAAACTCAGGTCCTCTGCAAGAGCAGTTAGTGCTCTTAAGTGCTGAGCCATCTCTTCAAGTCCCTGGTTTATGGTTTAAAAGGAGGGAATGGGTAAGTGTGTTGAACACTGCTGAGGTAAGGGAGAAGAGATTCTCTCATTATATTTGGCCACACGGAGGTCAACATGACCTTAGCAAGAGCAATTGCAAAGTAGAAGTTGACAGCAGCTCCTCTCTTTACCTTTTGGTTTCAGAAGCTATCAAGCACCACACATTTGCATTTAATGAGGTTGATGAGTCAATATTATTTAATACTAATTTGGTCAACTTTTAAGAAATGAATTTCTTTTATTCTCTCAAAAAAAGACATTAGAATAGTCACGATGATAGTGGTGATGCCATCCTTGGTTTCCAAGATGACATGACTGCTTGCCATTTGGTAGCTTGTCAGTGTGTCAGCACTGGATCACATCTACACACACACACACACACACACACACACACACTTGCACACACACACTTGCACACACACACACACTTACACACACACACACACACACACACACACACACACACACACACACACACACACACACACACACACACACTGTGGTCCTCCATACAAGACATGGCCCATGCTCATTGCAGAATGGGTGCCCAGTGCTAAAAGCTGCCTGTGACTTAGGATAACTACCATGCCCCTTATAAATGGACTATGCAAGATACAGAAGTGTTACTTCAGCCTCCTCAGAGTTGTGGTCTGATGGTTGTCCTTTGTTGCCTTTTATTTTCAAAGTCCACCCAGCCTCATAGCCTTGTGTGAACTTTTAAGTCCAAGAACAGCAGGAAATCCCTCACCATAAATCCTTAAAGGGGCACTTGACAAGGCATATAGAAACTCAGTCTTGGTGGAAAGTGATTGTAGAGAAAAACATGTTTAGCACAAGCTTAAATATTAGCCGTGCTTTTTATGCGGTCTTCCGCAGCATTTTGGAACCCAGGCATTTTTCCTGACTGATCATTCCCTTTGATTTTTTTCTTCCACTGCTTTGATTTCATAACACAAGAATAATATTTTTCTGGATTAAACTCCTTATAAGCAGCCTTACCCATGGGATGTTTTAAATTTTAAAGATGATTCTATTTTCTCCTAAGCACCAGAAGAACATACACAAATATCTAATAGGTTCTGATGAGCTAGCTAGCATTTTTAAAGGCCTGGCTTCAAATTTTCTTCTTCTTGAGTCTAGCTCCTAAGTTAAAGTCCCGTCATTTTAGTGCTGTTGCATACACAATGAAGAAGAGACCCCATAAACCTGCATGCTAGATAGAGGTCTGGTCCTGAGAGCTTCACACTCATGCATTGTGCCTTCAAGGTGTACTCAAAGCTTGTCAAGTTAAACACCCTCCAGGTTAAACCACCCATCTTCAACATGCTGACCTAGGCCTCAAAAAGTTGACACTTTTGTTCCTCCCAGCTGCCAAAATTGAGTCACATTAACCACACAGAGGCACCTTCTTTCTGCAGTTAATGCACTCTGGAAAACTGATAGCTGTCGTGCTGAAAATGAGGCACAAAGCCCATCCTCCCAGGCTTGTTGTGATGTCTACAAGGTCAACTGTCAGGGCCTTCCTATAACTTTTTTCTATCTACAAGGATCTTTTATCTTGAGCCATTGAACTCTAGGTCTATGCTGAGGTTTATTTGTTTTAAATATTTCTTATTTAGTCTTTGACATTTCGTACATGTACATTCTGTATTTTAACCATACCCTGGTATTACCCTCTACAATCCCTCTTCTACTCCCTCCAGATCTCTTCTCCTCTACAAGTTCTCTCCTATTTTCTTTATACTGCGTTCTTATTTGCAAATCCTAAACCATAAGAAAAGCAATTGTGGGCCTTGCCTGAAGTACCCTTCCCTTATCTTCCAATGGAAGTGAGATTTTAAGACCGTGGTCACCCTGGAGTGCTGACTTTCGACCTCCAAAGCCAGTAGATCTCTTCAACCAGAACTTCAGGTACTTAGGAGGAGAGCCAGTTCTGGACTGCATTTTCTTGGGGTGATTCCAACAAGCAGATTTTCTGGGTCAGTAGATACGAATGCTTTGAAATTGCCCTCCAGAAAGTTCTTAACCACTTTACTTCCTTGTCAACATGCATTTGTTACAGGGTGTTCTTCATTTCTTTACTCATTTATCTATCCATCCACCTATTGATTCAGCACCAAGACTGTGTACCAGGTAATGGCTACGCAGAAACAGATGCACTAATCACTTCCTGCCTAGGCTGGGGCTTGGGTTTTTCTTTGGCCTCTCTTAAGAGCTCTTGAAACTGGGTGTGTGCTGCTTAGAGACTGGCCAGGCAGGGTAAGCTCTCCACTTTTGAAGTGGGGATTTTGTGGGGTGGGCAGACCACAGAGAAAGAGTCCTCATCCCTGTCTGCTCCTGGGGGTCGCCTGTGCAGCTTTCCTACATCCTGACTTCTTGGTTCTATTGTGGAAGATTCTGATTTCACCAATCTGGGCTGTGACTTGGGCATCCTGATCCTTCAAAGATTTTCCCAGTCTCTTGAGCAATTACCAGGGTTGACACCCCCTCCAGATTTTTTTCTGGGAGACTTTGGCTTATCAAACACTCTCCATTGGGTTTCCAGCTACTACCTGGGTTCTTGACTTTACAACTTGTCACTTTAGATTTGATATTAATTATTGTTTACTCATACACATCTTGCTCATGATGGACCATAAGAAACCAGCCTATGCTGGGTTTATGTTTGAATAGATAAACTATTGTTACCGGAAACTGTTGAAGAAAAGAATAACCTCCTTTCCATCATATTTATTGTTTATTTATAGTTTCAAATATAAGTCTCACTTTATTTATCCTCCCACAAAAGGGTCCTTTGACATCCTATCTTTTATTATAATAATACCCAATCCTATTTTTGTGGTTGCCATATGCCAGGAACAATTAATTCTAAGTGGTTTAAATCTATCTGTTGCTTGATTCCCATTAACAACCCTGGGGCACCCATATACCATTATCACTCCTTGCACCTGTGAAGAAACTGAGGCATACAGAGGTTGTAGGACTTGCTCATACTCATGTAGTCAGACTCTGAGCTGGATGCCTCTATTTCATTCAATGATGTGCAGTCTCTGTTGTACAAATCAGAAGGATTTCTCTCTGTCTTGTTATATCTTTACATTTTATTTTCCTTCTTAAGTTAGAACTATAGGGAACGAGTGAGTATGTATCTGGGAGCTCTGAGAGTTCTCCTCCACTAAAACCATGACAGGGAGACAGAGTTTGGGAAGAGAATAATTGTACTGCTTAGAAGTCGACCACTTTTGAGTCACTTATGTAGCACCCACTGGACTGAGTTTTGAAGAAACAGTTTAACTAAGTAAAACCAGACGGTTATCACCTATGCCAAGGGATGCCAGGCTCTTCTGCCATTTGCACTGTCATATCTGCATGCTTTTAGAATAGTCTCAGGGAAAAAATGAGAGGCAAAGAAAAGCCTGGACATAATTCGGAAACGGCTTGGATCTGTCTGTCTTTGAAAATACGAAGGGCTTCTCATCTGCTTATTCTCCTGGGAGAAATCAGCAGCTCTTGGAAGTCAGTAATTGTGATCTCTTGAGTCACAATTTCTGCAGTTATATCAGAGCCTGGTGTGGGGATGCAAGATGGAGAGAGCAGGTGGGTCCTTTGCCATAGACAATCAGCAAGCAGAGATGCTGAAACTACCTCTTTTTTTTCTTTTTTTTTCTTTTTTATTTTTTTTTATTTTATTAGTTCAAATTAGGAACGAGCTTGCTTCAGATGTCAATCCCTTCTCCCTCTCCCTCCCCTCCCCCCAACATCCCACCTGCCCCTAGCCATACCCCCTCCACTCCCCAGGCAGGGTAAGGCCCTCAAAAAGGGCTCCCCAAAGTCTACCACATCATCCTAGGCCAGGCCTAGGCTCTTTCCCATGTGTCCTGAAACTGCCTCTTAAAGAAAAGGAATTAGCCACCATGAGAAAAAAATAAAATTGAGAGATGCATTTTGCCTGAAGGTTCAATAGGGAATGCAGGTCAGATTTACCCAAATGTCTTTAGTCACGGTTCTCTCCCCTGTTTTTATCTCACATCCAGCTCAGAGTTTCAAAAGAGAGGGCAAAGGTGAATTTTTCCACCCATGCCTTTAATACTTACATCGGCATCAGTGGAAATAAGAATTCTTTTCCATTTCTAAATTGAAGGCATGTTATTAAAATATATGCGAAATCATTATTCTACTTGTATATTCCTCAACTGTTTTTAGTTTATTAAGATGTATTTCTACTTCTGTCTTTGTGATCATAGCACTCAACTCAAATTCCAAAGAATGTCACTGACATACCTTTGTTTTTTTTTCCTCCTGAGAATAAATATCACCTATGATAAGAAAATAAGTTGAAAATATTCACATGGATTTTGACATAGCCTTAAGGAGTTAGTCATTAAAGAATGTCTGAATCCTAATTAGCCTTCAAATAATCTTTTTCATGGTAAAGCACTTCCGCTTGGAAGAACACCATTTCAATATACTATCTGTCACCTCATTACCTGAAGGCTGCTTGGAGGCATTTTGTGGAATTCAAATCATTTCAGAGCACAAAGGGGCTGTATGATGTCACAGATGTACAGAACTTTGATTCCTAACTCTGACCCTGTTGCTAACTAGCTTCATGGCTTGAAACAAGCCCTATTGGGCCTTTTGTTTCCTTCTCTGTGAAATGGATTGTTTTAATTTTTGTAAAATGAAAATAAGACTTTATGTGATAACCTCTCCCTTTCTTTCCTAATGGGTAAATTCCTGGTTCCCTTCTTTCACACACAACACACATATTTATGTACACATATACATACTCATGACCTTCTATATCCCTCTCCTCAACTTCTTGGAGTTAGGATGCTATCATGTTTCTTTCCTTTTGTAAATCTTTGCACATAGAGGCCTTCCCCAACCACCTCTCTGAAGTGGTCAGTTCCACATCCCCAGCTTCCTACCACTCTCGATCTACTTTGACGGATTTACTTCCTTCTTGGTGATTAGCAACATTAGAAAGTATAATAAAGCAAGAATGAAGGAGATGATGGCACAGAATACAAAGTCCAGAGATAGACTCAGTTATTGTTTTGTTGGTAGATTAATTCACTAATGTTCATTTATTTATTTTAAATTTTATAATATTAAAAGTAAAACTTAAAAAATAAAACAACAGAGCTGGAGAGATGGCTCAGAGGTTAAGAGCACCAGCTGCTCTTCCAAAGGTCCTGAGTTCAATTCCCAGCAACCACATGGTGGCTCACAACCATCCATTATGAGATCTGGTGCCTTCTTCTGGTGTGCAGATATACATGGAAGCAGAATGTTGTATATATAATAAATAAATAAAATCTTTAAAAAATAAATAAAACAACGAAAAATGTGATCCATGAATAGAACAATGTCATAAAACTTGTAGGCAAAGTTTGTGTACACAAGGCCCCCAAATTAAAAAAGAATCTTAATCTGGTGGAATGATACTGCTACTGACAGGTTGACACAAACATCTTGAAAGTTCCTTAGGACCCAGACATGATTCTATGTTGAACATTCTATAGGAATTAGGAAATTACTACTTCACTAGTAGATATCACCCCCCCCCCCATTTTACAGGCAAGGGAAACTGTAGCTCTGAAGAGCTAAGTCGTTTTCTTAAGGCCACAGTTTTCCGAAGATAGGACTAAGGTTTGAGTGCAGGTTCAACTCACAAGCTCGAATCTGTGCTAACAGACCACAAAGCTTCTTTTATGTTTGCTATCTGAGGGCTAAACATGGTGGATGCAAGCATGTGCCTAGCCTTTCAATAGGGATGTAGAATAGTTCTCTCCACCATGTAAATGAAAAGAGAAGACCTTTGCTTTTAAGGAATCTCTCTGATTGTCTTTCTACTGCACATCTTGAGGCCCATGCCAGAGAATCAGTATCAGTGCTTCGATGTCCCTGGCACAGGACCTTTTGGTAGAACAGCATCCATTGTCAAAATGTCAATATATTTCATCCCTAGCTTACTTGCTGGTGATTCCCCCTCCTATCTCTCCTTTTCCAGATGCAATATTGGCATTTCCTGGAAAGCAGTTTTGGCTCAGAACCTGCTATCAAGCCCTCAATCTGAGGCCAGCTTTTCTTGAGGCTTCTGTTATTTTATTTCATTGAATGCTTATATTTGGGGCCTGGTGTTGTTGCTTCCTCTGTGCCCATGGTAAAGGGCCCTGGCAGATGCCATGAGATGTGCCCTTTCCCCATTGCTGCTAGAAACGTCTGCTCTGTATGCCCTCCTCCCATATAGGTCAGGAGTGAGTAAAATCTACAATGCACATACAGAGGACCACAAGGACTTTTCTCTTTCTGAAACACTTCCATAATATCTGAACTGTCTTTCTCCTTAAAACAGGAGATACATAGCATGAAATATAATGATTCATAAGTGGTCAGATGGTCTGTGCTGACAATTGACAAGCACCTGTATAGCTACCACCAGAAAGATGATAAGAAAACATGCCCAAACCCACAGGAAAGCATGTCAGGCCCATTTCCAACCCATCCCCCCTCTTTCCTCCCTATAACAACCACTTTCTGATTTCTAATATCACAGCATAAATATTTTGGATTGCTTTCCCCATCTCTATCAGTGAAATCCTGCAATATGTATGCTTTTGTATATGGCTTTTTTGCTCAACCCAGTCTTTTGAGCTGCAGCTGTATCATTGCAGGTAGCACGAGTTCATTGCTCTAAATTGTTGAGCAGTATTCCATTGTGCAAGCATGGACTAGCCTAGTTATCTATTCATCTGTTGACAAACATGTAGGCTGTTCCCAGTGTTTGGAGCCTGTGAATAGAATTGTGACTATTTGACTATTATAAGCGATTGTGTGATTGTGTATTTGGATTTGGAGAAAAAGGATACACATGAGCAGAATCACAAGGGTAGAGGGGGCTAGCATTGAACTTTATTGGAAGCAGCCAGGCCTGTATCAGCAGTATGAGAGTGTTTTAACTTTTCCATATTTTCAGTGATATGATCACTCAGGTGTGTGTGTGACAGAGAGAGAGAGAGAGAGAGAGAGAGAGAGAGAGAGAGAGAGAGAGAGAGAGGGAGAAGGAGGGAGGAAGAGAGAGAGGTGTGTGTTTATTCATGTGTATGGGTGCAGGTGCACACCCACAGCCAAAGTGTGCAAATCAAAGGACAGGAATGTGAATCAGAGGACATCAGAGGACAGGACCACTGCACCTTGTTCTAAGACAAGGCCTCTTTACAGCTACACTACCAGCTGGGCTAGCTGGCCTATGAGCTTCTGAAGGTGCCTCCCCTTTCCCCATAGGGGCCTGATGGGGTTACTGTGTTATTGCATCTGACTTTCACACCGGTTTGGGGAATCAGAACTTAGGCCCTGAAGCTTGTGCTACAAGCACTTTACTCATTACCCCATCTCCCCAGCACTCTTGGTGTTTTGTTTTTTGTTTGTTTTAGGAATTTGCAAGTGCCTTTCACTGCCAGCTCAGACACTGAAGGTCCTGTGGGAGGGATGCTGGGTGTTAAATTTTTATGGGCATGAGGTTTCTGTTCATGATCTCTACCACTAAAGCAGTCTTTTCAGCCCTAAGGGGTTTCTTGGGGCTGCCGCAGGGCCAGCTGAAAGCCAAAGCAGGGGGTGGACGGCAAGATAGGGAAGAAGAAGGCAGAAAAAAGTCAGGGCAGAAAAGGCTCATGCATAGGCACACCACAGCAGCCACAGGACAAGTCTCAAGGGAAAATGGTAACTAACACACACATAAAACACACACACACACACACACACACACACACACACACACACACACACACACACAGAGAGAGAGAGAGAGAGACAGAGACAGAGAGACAGAGAGAGAGAGAGAGAGAGAGAGAGAGAGAGAGAGAGAGGATAAGAATCTGATACATAAGTAGCTAGCAAACACAGTCCCGTTCATGGTCATAGGGTCATTCAGGGTAAACCATCAGGATGTCATTTTATATTGTTAGCATCAATAATTACTATTACTGTTATTTATAATTATTTATAACAATTGTTATTATTAGTTATTATTATTCTTGTTATTATTTTGAGATAAGGTCTCATGTAGCACAGGCTGGCTTTGTACTTGCTCATGCTCTGGAGCTTATGGCCTTGAAATCCTGATCCTCCTTGTCTCCATTTCCAGAGTGCTGGGATTACAGATATGCATCACCATGCCCCGGTATTTGGTCCTGGGGACTGAAACAAGAGCTTTGTGCATAGTAAGCAAACACTCTATCATGTGAACTACATAAGTCTTAAATATTGATGGGAGTGAAGAGATGACTGGAACATCAGTGGCAACCTTACAATGGAAGCTGCTGTGTTCCCAGTGTGAGAGCTGTGGTGGACAAGGCTAAGGGCTTCACCTGAGTCAAAGACAGGACATGTCCTTCTGGAAAGACAGACATCACAGTTTCTATTTCAAATGCCTAGAGATCCAGGGAGCTTATAGCCACTGAGAAGCGTACCAACCTTGGATTAGGGATCAGAGGGGCAAGAATGAATTGAGGGTCCCATTGATAAAGTAGGAATGACCCCTGTGTACTTCTTGAGATGGTATTTAATGTTATAGAACATATTTAGATGTACCCTTTGCACATGTAAGCCCCACTTGTGTAGCAAATGTTCTGATCAGTTTGGTCATTCCAATGTGGCAAGAACTACTTGTGTCCTTAGATGAACCAGTATTTTTGGAGAAGAACCCAAAAAATGCAATAATGTTAAAAAAACAAGGCGAAAGTTTGCTATTGATGAAAATTCCCTGGGCAATGGTTGAGGGAAGACTCTTGAAAGACAGTCTTTGCCTATTAAAACAATATATAGGGGAAAGAGCTCTTAGAGCATGGAGCTAAAGATGGTGAACTCCCTCAAAGGATAACCCACCAAGATCTTACTATAAAGGGTCTGGTGTGGGAAAAATGCAACAGATCTAGGTTTCTCTGTGCTATAGATCAGCAAACCAAGGAAAGGTCCCAGGAGCAAAAGAAGTGTCTTGGTAGTCTCCTCTAATGAAAAGTCAGGAGTGCTGGCTCTCCAGGTATGTTTGCCCGTGTTATGACATGGTCCTCCTGCTTTGTCTTCTGCTACCCACACTGACTTGGCATAGGCCTGGCCACCTGAGGAGATTCAGGGCTCAGGAAACAAAACTTCTGGCTGCCCTGCCTCTCCCTGATCTCTGAAAGCAACTCCTTTTGTCTCTGTAAATGCTGATGAAACACACACTTGCAGCGGCTCATTTATGTAGTAACCACACAAAGAATAGTACAGAACCCACATTAATACATCAACTCAAATCAGGAAGGAGCAGCCAAGGGTGCTTGGTATTTTGACAGAAAAAAAGTTAGTATGATGGAAACCTGGGGTCTGGCTTGAGGCATTTGGGCTACTTTGTAGCTCTCTCTTTCAGCCAGGGGGTTTGGGATGCTCTGAGCATAGAGGAAGTAACTCAGTAGATTTACCCAAATGGTGAAGACAGCCTGTCTGCCCAGTACTTATTTTTGTGAACACATGATAGTGGATCCCAGGAAGTACTGTGTAGAACTGCCAACTCTTACAATGAGTTGTAGCAACAAATTGAAAATATACTAAGGCTTAAACATGATGAATATTGGTTTCTCAATCACATAAAATCCCCAATGGGTGTTCCTCTAAGACAAGAGAGGGGCATATAGTCACTCACATCTTGTGTTCAACTGTTTTCATTACGTTGTTTCCTAAAGTCCCTTATGAAAGGGATTGGAGCATCACATATGGAAGGAAGGTTTATATGAGCAAGCCATGGAAGTGGTTCACACCATTTTTATTCCCAGTTGATTGGCTAGCACTCAGACATATGACCACCACTAACTGCAAGGTAGACTGGAAATTCTAGTCCAGAAAGAAGGGGAGATAAATTTGATGAACAGTCATCAGCCAACCATGGATGAAATGTTCTTGGACCAGCTTATGATGAGAGCCTACTTGGGATGAAGGCTAGTTCTGAGTCAAGTTAAATTTCCATTACTGTCACATATATCTGAGATGACCATCTTATTTAAAAAGATGGTTGTTTTGGCACTCAGCTTTGGAAGCTTCAAATAACAACATGGTTGATTGTTCCTGTTGCTTTGCTTCCTGTGGCAAAGTAGCACATAGTGGCATGGAGTGCACAGAGAAGCAAAAATCATTCATCTCATAGCCCGTAAATAAAGCAGACAGGAATAGGAGATCCTGACATCCCATTTTTCCCTTTAGGGGCATATTTCCAAAGGCCCCACCTCTCAAAGTTTTCACTAGACCAAAAAGTAAACTTTTAACAGGTTGACCTCTGTGGTACACTTATCCAAGCTATGTTGCCCAGAAGCAACAATGAACTCTAAAAAGGTAAGGGACAACTAATTTAGCCTGCATCCTTCTGGGTCCAGTAAACACTAGTTCCAGTGATGGGAGAGAAGGGAACTAAGGCAGGGATTGGCCTGTCCAAGGTCCAAGAGAAGGCCAAGCAATTCCAAATTCTAAAGCAGGAGCCATTACCTACTCTGTACTCTTCTCTACTCTCCCTGCCCCCATGCATGCTACCAAGAATCTCTGCTCTACCTTCCCCCTCCCCTCCTGCAGACCTGCCTTCCCTGCAGTGAATGTTGTTCTTGTTCTGGAAAGCTTTGTTCCTCTCTCCCATGAAAACAACCATTTCCTGGGGATTCACAGGGGTGAAAGGAGATAGGAAACAACAATTCAACGAATCAAATCCCACCAAGGTGGTACCAATCTGCCGGGGTTGCTGAGAAACAGATGAGAAAATGAATGTAGAGTACATTGCAGGGTGCCTGGCACATGATAAGTCAGAGCTCAGTAAATAGTTTATCATTATCTTCCCGTGGATGTGTGAAAGAAAGGCTGTAAAGAAGCAGCACTGAGGAGCTAGCAAAGTCCTGGGAACTAAATTGCTGCCACCTGTCCTCCCTACCTAAGAGTCTCATTATTGAACTGAGACCTTGTATTCATTAAAAACTGGAAAGATATAAAATTGTATTGGTTGAGTTGGCAATCCTTTAGGGCATGAGCTTAGGGCAACTGAAAATCCCTGGAAGAGCTGGACATTTGTCTAATGTTCCAAGCATCCTTGTCTTTTTCCCAAGTCCTTACTGGGCTCCAGCTGCCCAAGTAGCTGGACCATCCTGGACACACCCGTCCACTTGTGCCTTTCCTCCAGTTTTGTACTTGTGGAAAACCCTCCTCCACTCTCCTATTCTTTCTGCTGAAATGCTGACAGAATGGCAAGATGCAGTGCATATAACCTATGCCAAAAAGGTTTAATGATGGGAAAATACTGAATGAAGCAGATAAGAAAGAAGAATAATAGACATAAATCTTGATTTGAGCATCACCCTTGTTTTATTCCTGCTTGACCACACATGGGGTGTGTGCGTGTGTGTGTGTGTGTGTGTGTGTGTGTGTGTGTGTGTGTAAGTAATCACATGCATTCAACAGTAACTCTTTTCCTAAACAGGGACTAATGCCTTTACTCTCCACTGCCAACTAGCCAGATGTTATAGAGCTATTCTTTTTCCTTTCCCACCCCAACTCTGTGTTGTTTATGCTACATTAACTCAACCATGATCCTTGCTTTAAGATAAAAACAATGAAATTTTAGTGACTTGAAACAACTCGACATCCCTAAGATCCTGCAAAGTGTATTGTTCTTAAGAGAGTCACCCCAGGCAGAGGGATGCTTCTTTCTAGAAAATCAAATTTTGATGGGAGAAACACAATTCTGACTGCTCCAGGTGGAACAGGAGTATAAATAAATGCAAATAAAGACCACACACACTAGGAAGGCACACAGGGTAGTTTTTCCTAGGACTGAGAGCACAGCAAGTCTGGAGTGAGTGTGCTTGGTCATTTAAAAAACAGAGAGAAGTTCTGCCAAAATGAGGACCACCTTCCTTATTCTCTTGTGAAGTGTACCCCAAAACTCTGGTCTTCTTATGTCTCCTCCCAGCAGCTAAGCTGCTGCAGCCTTTGCACCTAACACTGCCCTCTTGTGGTCCACTGAAGAATGTTTATTCTGTGGGTTTTTTTTTTTTTTTTTTTTTTTTTTTTGGCAGGGGTTCTCACAGCTTCCCTTGGTGTTCTAACACTTCTGGCCCAGAAAGCTCTTTCTCACTTAGGCCTACATACTTTAGAACATTCTTCCCTTTTACTTTGGCCTAGTTAGCAAAGAGTCTCTTTGCTTCCTGTTTCGTTCTTATCCTTTCCTTTATCTGTTGTCCAGAAATCCTTTGTTTTTGTGAGTAAGAAGATGACCCCATTATCACTGGTAAGTGGGGAGAGAAAGCTACTTAGGTCCTTGCACAAAGAAGGAAACCTGAAGATCTTGAGTGAAATGATGCACAGCTAAATGAGAAGGACTTCAGAATCCTTGAAAGTGCTCCTGAATCCACACATGCAAGATACATAAAGTTTTGCTCTTATTTTTCTCCTCTAGTCTTCCTGCCAATGAGAAATAGTTTTTATATTTATAACATCTTTTTCTAACATCTTTTATTTCTAATATTGTGATAGCACTGTCTTCTCTTTTCACTGGGAATGTTTGATAGTCTAGTGAAGTCAGAGTTGAGTGAACAAGGGGGTTTGCCTGAAAACTTCACTGTCAGGTGTGAGGCTCATTTTATGATCTGTACCTTCCCAGTTTCTGGCAGCTGATGTTCAAGTGAACCTTTGACCAAACAGGGTTTCAAATAAGCAAGCCTGTTCAGATGCCATGACGCTTTGATGATTCTACTCCAGGTGCTTGGAGAAAATGTGGACAGTGGGTCCAGTAAGGAAGAAAGACAATGATGCCACAACAATGTGGCAAGAAAGATTATGGCAATAGCAATGATGATTGTAGTAACAATGAGAATGACAACTAAGAAAACTGTGGCAACTGCAGTGATGACTGTGCTGAAAATAAGGATGATGATGATAGCAAGTGATGATGGAGCCAAAGAGAACAATGCTGATGGTCTTTATTGAGTCTTCCATGTGCCAAGCACTGTATGTAGCAAGTTCTTTACTTAAATGGCCTCCCTTCCTCACAACCATCCCACGTGAGAGAACTTTATTTTTCAGTCATCATCTTATAGAGAGGGAAACTGAGGCTTGGAACTAACTTTCCAAAGATCATACAAACAGCAGTTAGTAACAGTTGAAGTTTGAACCTGGGCCTCAGTTCAAAACTTTTCTTCATATCATGCTCAGGAGGGCACAGTGCCCAGAATAGACTGGCACTATCTCCACAACAGTCGTTGATGAGGGGCCCACAGGCCTTAGGAAAAGGGAAAACACTGAACCCAAGTTATTTGTACCCTAGAATTCTACAACCCCTTCCTTCAAGCGACCCCTCAGAAGGTCTATTTCTGGCATAGTGGTTTCTGGAAAATGTCCTTCTAATGACATAGGATTATAAACAATCTTTTTTTCCCAGAACAAAAATTTAACCTTTGTATCTCAATCTAATTAGAAGTATTTTCTCTTCCAGAAGGCAGGTTTTTACCCCTCTTCATTCCAAATTTAAGAGGTTTTTTTTTGTTGTTGTTGTTGCCAGAAAAAATTCCTAAGACTCTTCAAGATGATTGACCTGGCCTGAGACCGTAGATGTGCCTTGTGCTTCTGTGAAAAATGCCCTTCCAGCTCAGGCACCTGCAGATAATTGGAGACTGGGTGTCTGGTGGGAAGTTTTAGGGACTCATCTGAATGTAAGGATCAGCAGTTGATAGTTCACAAAGTTCACTGTTCACTTAAGCATGCCCTGCAACCCCGACAGTCCCTCCTGATGGTCTCCTGTTATGCTGAGGCATTCTTCTTGCCATCTACAGAAACTCATCAGAATGTGAGGAGAACATGCCTTTCCTCCTAATGTAGAAAATAAAGACTGATCTACCTTACACAGATCCTTGTTCTTACATCACACCCCCCTCCACAGCTGTCTAGGGACAGGCATTCATCTTTTTAAGATGTATTCCTTCATCTCCATAAGAAATATGGGCCTTGAAAGAAACCAGAAGAAAGCAGACAACCTTGGGAAAGGGTGGATTTGGTTCCTGTCTTGAGAACTAAGCCAGTAAAGAAGGTGATGTCTCTTTAGAGAACATGGAATAGGAAATTCAGGCCTAGCATAAGTAGGTCCTCAGATCATTTTTGAAAGAATGGATAAACGAATGAACATAAATCTGGTTTCCTACTTCTGTCCTTTTTCTAAGACATGATCCCACGGGCCATCATTGATCCTTAGTAGGCAGGCTAAAGACTGTTGGGACAGTAAATAAGAAAATAAATGGAGAGGCTTATGGCATTATTTACCAAAAAGAGAAAGGAGGTGTAGAATGACCACCCTAAGCCAGGCTCCCAAATTCTTCTTCAACTCTTCTGTAATCTAACAAAGACTTGGAATATCAGGCCTGAGAACTTGGGGTTCCCTCTCTTCAATCCTGCTTGGCCCACATGTTCATCGGTATCCTTTAGCATTTGAAACAAAAGCAATGGGTCAGTTAGTGTGCTTTGGTGGAGAGCCAGTGTACACTATGCTGTGTGAACTTGAACCAGCCACTTGACCTCTGAGTGTCAGCTTCCTGCTCTGTAAAACAGGAAGGATGGATTGGGCTAGTGACCAACCTAAACGTAGTTAGAGAGAAGGACCCTAGAAATCTAACTGGACTCTGCCTAAGAGAGTCATCTCTCTTACTGAGTGACAGCATTTCGTTCTTATGCTCCTATCAGGGAAAACTGAATGCACCCACCCACATACACATAAACATAGTGTGTGTGTGTGTGTGTGTGTGTGTGTGTGTGTGTGTGTGTGTGTGTGTGTTTCTATGTTTTTGTGTTAACATGTACTACAGAAATAAGAAGTGAGAAAGCAAATGTGAGATGCTAAACTGAACATATATAACTTTTATAGCACCCCGGGGCATGCATTTCTATCTTGCCTTCAGGATGATCTTCAAACTGTTGATGTCAATGACAGTTAATGGCACCGGATCTGTCCTCTCCATATTTTTTAACCAGTTAAGGAGCAAATCTAATGATTTCAGTCCCTTTCTGACAGGACTTTCCACAGCTAATGGTTATCTTCACCAAGGTTGATCTCAGTTGAAATCTGTATGACCACCACAGCCTTGGGAACTTAAGTAGTAGGTTAAGTAAATCATTTCCAAAGTTAATTTGAATCACCACATTCATTTTAGAGGACTGTATAAGTCTCTGCATGTAAAATACAACCAAATGTAAGGCAGGTGACTACTTTGTGTTATTTTTCATATTGTAACCAATTTGGGAATACATTCAAGTAGTAATTATGTTCACTGCTTTGTTAAAATAAAAGGGCCTTGTGCTGATGTTTAAAGCTCAGAAAATTCAATCACTGGGGCAAGTAATTGACAATTACTACACCCTGTGGGGAGAGAAAACCCATTTTTGAGCCCAGTCGGAGTTGCTTCTTAGATGGTGCACCCTGCGTCCTGAATGGTGAAAGCATATGTATATACAGTATTAAGGGACAAAATATGCTGGCTCATAGTTAATGGCTAGTGATTTTTATACAGAATTGGGTCATTTATTGAGGGTATTGTGTAAGCCCTAGTCAAAAGTGGAAAATAGACTAAGAATAAGGAGTGGAAGGGAGCAGGCTTTTTTTTTTATCAGAGGTCTCTAGCAAACAAACCTTGCAAAAGGGAGAAACTGCTCACCTCTTTATGAGATTGGGGTACATAGGGAGATATGTGAGGACCAGAGGGAGGTTGAGAAGGTTTGGGATGATAATGGTTTCAGTGTTTTCTCTAACACAAGAAGGAAGATCAGCTACTATGAAAGCCAGATCACTCAATGTCCTGTGTTCTAGCTGTAGGTTGAATTCCAAACCTAATTGCATATTAGAATTACCTGGTGAACGTTATGTTCTCCAGGGCCCAAGCTGCAACAGTTGAATCAGTCTTGGGAGTGAGATCCAGGCATCATTTTAATAGATCCCAGACAATTTCAGTGCAAGCTCAGTTTGAGAACCAGTAATAAGCCAGTGCTTTTCAAACATTACTATGCATACATATCACCAAGGATCTTGTTGGCATGCAGATCCTGATTCAGTGGGTCTGGGTTGCGGGTTAAGATTCTGCATTTCAAACAAGCTTGTGAGTGATGCTGTTGTAGCTGCTCTAATGACTTCAATTTCAACAAGGATACAGGCAGTCCTTTGGACTAGACATAACTGATAAATGGTACTTGCTCCATATAAACTAAGGCTATTGATATTTTACCACTGGGAAAATGTCTCTTGGCTGTAGCCATGTGCCATGTCACAATGCTTTGATCAATGATGGACTGCAGTACAATGGTTATTCCACAAGATTGTATCACCAAATATCATAGTTATATTCTATTGTTCAAACACACTGTTGAGTTTTTAAGTGACAAACTTGACCAAAATTCTGGATCCCATAAATCACACATGGAAATCATTTAAAGAATGATTGCTTTACGGGAGAAACTTGTCTTGATTAGAAAAAAAATCTAATGAGATTTATTTTTGTGGAACAGAGTGAATCACATTTGCAGCCTGTTTATGATAAGGAGCATCACCCAGAGCAGGAGTAGGCTTTGATTCCTCTATAACATCTCAACAGGGATAGAGGCCCAAAGACAGGACTTTTAAACCTTTGCTAGAGCCTCTTAGCTCAGAATATGCCCAAACTAGCCCAGATCATTAAAGTTGTTTCCCCTGAAGCTAAGTGTACTTTCTGAGTGACCTCAGTTCAGTAATTTTAAGGGCTTTATGGGGCCTTCAAGCAACAACCCATCTTCGCTCAATAAATCCCTCCCCACTTGTCCTAATGGAGTAGCCACTCCTAAAGTCTTTGCTTAGAGGTGCTAGATTCCTCAGAGCAGGCACCCTGTGCAATCTTTCAGCTAGCTTCTGTGGTGAAGATGCTTTTAATTCACAAAATACAGCCAAATCTTTATCTAGATGGTGAACTGGGCCTCTGAAAGGGCTCCTAGTGTACCCTGTAAATTCTTGGCTCAGAAATCAGGCTTGCCCAGAGTCAGGGACTTTGTCCCTGGAATTCATAGCACCTGTTGAGGCAATTCCTTTAGTTTGAATTAGCACAGGGTTTTTAGGAGTACTCTTAGTGGTATGAGTTAGGAAGTAGCTGAGGCCATTAGGCATAGTGGGATATTTGCAAACTGCTGTGGTGTGTGTGTGTGTGTGTGTGTGTGTCTTAGTGTTAAAATCCACAATAAGGAGACAGATGAATTTTAGCATCTGGAGAATGTCTAAATTGCCTGAGTGGTGATAATCAAGTAGTTTGCTTTTTAAATGAAGCCATAAATGAAGCTGCCTTATAATAAAAGGATCATTTAGATGAAAGTATATTAGCTTAAAGTTGATTTCTGTGCAGCGTTATGGAAGAGATAGCCAGAGACACAGGATAGCTTGTTTGGATGGCTACCCAGCAGGGTGCAGGTGTGGTTTACGTCACTGACTAACCACCTAGGAGATGTACCTGAGATCACCTTCATCATATATGTAGTTCCTTATAAAGAAAATAGACAAACACAAGATGACACCACATCCTTAGAACATAAAATACTTTCACATATATACTATCACATGTGAGTCCCTCACAGTGGAGGCAGTGGCCGCTATTATATTACCCTACAACACTGAAGACCCCACACTGTATTCTTCCCCAAAGTACATATACCTCTGTAGTAACTGGTTCTGGTGAGCATTGATTACTCTAGGTCCTAGTATCCTCACCTGTCAGAAGTGTCTGGAATTGGTTAGAGGGTTGGGTGTAAGGTTTGGTGCCCCATGAGTCTCCAAATGGCACTCCTGTGGCCAGAAGACAAGGATGACAATACCAGGCCCAGAATACTTGAATATTCTTTCATATACCAATTCTTCTAGAAAGCATTACCTAAGTGCCTACTATTCACTAGACACAGTGCCCACTCCAAGGAATAAGACAGTATGCTGCTCCTGGAGAAACAAGGAACTAGATAAGCTCAGTATGAGGGCAGAGTCAGGACTAGACAAGGTTACATCAGAGTCCTGTGAGATCTCAGTGAGAATGGAGGAAGTGAATTCCGAGCTGAGCCCCCAACATCTAACCCATTAGCAAAGTTAGCTGGGTAAAGACAAAGGCCAGAGAGGCTCCAGGCTGAGAGGGCAGAGCTTCTCTCTGACATCATCTGTTGTTTATGATGTAACAATTCTATGACTTTACAAGCATCTAGGCTCTGCTTTGATCTCAGAACTTCCTTTCCTGCCACCCCACATTGCCATTTCTCCCAAAGTCTACATTTCAGGGATATATAGGCTTCATGGATAAGGCCCTAGAACCTGGCTGAGGACAGAGAAAGAAGGTAGGTCCAGATTGCCCATGTTCTTCTGGGCCACAGGCCATCATTTACCAGATCTCTCTCCCTCTCTCCCTCCCTCCCTCTCCTTCTCTCTCCCCTTTCTCCCTCTCTCCCCTCTCTTTCTCCCCTCTCTCCCTCTCTCCCTCCCTAACCCCCCCTCTCTGTGTGTGTCTTTATCCGTCTCCCTCCCCCAACACATCGTGATAGTGGACAGAGGCAAAATGGTTGGTGACCTCTTTAAACCTATTTGAAAATGAAGTTTTTCAAAACCCAAACACAAGGAAACATTCCCTGCACCCTCTGCTTGAGCTTAAGTTAGTAGCTGCTGTGATGTTCTTTGATTTGAAAAATCCAAGCCCACACTAATCAGCAGCTTGTCGGAGTGGGGAGGATGGGTCTCTGCCTTCTTTGAAGTCATTAACTACCTTCTGGGTTCATCCTCAGGGACATACGCTTGCCCTTTGAACCTTCAGTTCATGAGCTGCTATTTTTATTCTCGGTGCATACATAGCCAGGGCTTCTAATACCAGCTCCTGCATCAACAATGCCCAAGGCATCATACTATATCACCAATACCTTGTCCACAGCTGGACCAGAGCTGTAGGAGGGTATTGGTTGGTAGGTTGAACAAGGAGAGGAGGGAGGTATAAGTACAAAAGAGAAAGATCCTTTCTGGAATGTGGAAAGGTGGATGATGGAAGCTGTTTGTATTTTCTTAACCTGGATATCCCTGAGAACAGTGTTATACCTGCTAGAGAGTAGCAGAAACAGCCTGTCTTGGCAGGCCAGTAGCCCTCCAGAGAAACAGATGGAGTTATTTCCAGGCAATATTTGGCTGAGAGCTATTATGGTAAGGAAGGTGGAAGTGAGACTTTGTCCAGTGGTTTCTTTCTTTTTTGCTCCAGAAATACTTCAGTTATTGCCTCCACCTGCACTCTGGCCTGGCCTGCATGCCATTTAGTTTCTCATATCTGTTTCCAGAAACAAGGAGGCCCCAGAAAAGAACCTGCAAATTTCCCTGTTGCTTCTGTGTCCTGAGGACAGGTGGGTACTGGATAGTAGGCCAGGAGATGCCCTGCCATCATTCCTCTAGTAGCATTACCAGAGCCACTTCAGGCTGCACTCCCCAAGAACAGAAACTCCAGTGAGGATGAGTTAGAATAGAGCCCCAGTAGAGAATCTAGACTGATGACAGATTCATGAATTTGTTGGAAAACACCTGGCCTCTACTTTGAATAGGTCTTATTCTCAAGTAGTCTTTGCTGCAGTCCTCCTCAGGTACACCATGTATTCCATACTGAAGTGGAGGCTATGGTGATTCTTCTTGCCAGAAATCAAGATACAGAGAGGATACCTGGGACTTGCCTGGAATTCTAATTCCAGTCTCAGTGTACCCTTAAGCTGGCTATTTGACTTCACTATGGAATTAATTTTCCTATTGACAAAATGGGCATGATTCTAGTCCTCTGGAAAGGTCATCTCAAGGACTGAGTCATGCAATGGAAGTTCTCAGCAGAGGGTGGAACAAAGCAAATTTGCAACTGCCCCATATCTTGCTGTCTGTGGGAGGTACCCAACCCTGGAAAGGTTTCCCTCTTCATGGCCTGATCAGGACCATGCTGCAGAAGATAGCAGGCCTGTTGGGGTGGAGGTCTCTGGGAAGTACCCTATCCGGGCAAGGTCCCTTTCTCACACCCTGATCAAGAGAATTCTGAAAGAGGTAGCAGGCCTAGATCAGAGCCAGGTAGAGGGAACAAGGGAGGTGTTCCAAAAAACTGTGAGGGTTAGTACTTGAGCTGAACAAATGTGCAAGTGACAGGTGAAGGGCCATCCAGAAAGTTGTCTTCTTTCCTTTTGAAGTGGGTGATGGGAAGCTGAAAGAACACAGGGGGGAGACTACCACTTATGGAAGTGGGCACAGTCATCATGAGGAAGTACAGAAAACTCAAAGGTGGCACAGAACATGTCTTGATTTCTACTAAGTTACCTCTTAGTCATCAGACTTGGAGGGTTGGCCATGGGCATCCATGACAGTTGCTGCCCTTGTTCTCACCAGTCGCAACTAAGTTTCTCTTCCTCTTTTCCTCATCCTTTCCCGGGAGTTCTAGACACTGTAAGGGACCAGTTGGACCTTTGTGGAGGAAATCTTAGAATCATAGAGCCTTCACAGGACCATGTGCCTGTACCACAAATGTTTATCCTGCTATTGCTGCTGCTTCTTCTGGTGTGTTGTTTTCCCCTGTTTATGATACAAGTCTTGTCTGGTAGAAGATGTACAGCTTCACTAGACTATAATCTTCATGAAAATAGAAGTCTCATCTCTCACTCATAGCTTAAAATCTAGTCGTCAGAACTCAGTAAACATATACAAAGTTAATTGGTTACATAAGTGAATGAATGTATGCCTTTGAGAATGACTGTCATTTTGAAAGTATCTTGTTTTCTGGGCTGAATTAAGGAGCAGTCTTCTCAAGAAGAACTAAGCCCTTTGGCTAGGTTATGTGTGCTCAGCCTTTCTAGAAGCAGGCTGCCTCCCAGCTGTCCTAAGGAGATTTCTTGCCAATGTACTGGGTCAACTTGTAGTTTCCAGAGGGCATATTGCCCACAGGGACACAGGCTCTAGAGTCCTCCCTTAGAATTACTGCAATATGTCTTGCCAGAAGCATGACACATGAGTTATACTCCACAGAGCTGTTTGCACAGCATCATTCATTTTGCCCCCCTCCTTCCTCAAAGCAACTCCTTATTCTGTGCATTTGACATGTTTTGATGGCTTGAAAATGCCATGGAATTGTTCATTTGTTAAAGCAGCATTCCTGTTATAAGACTGTATTTCTAACACCACGATGTGCTGGATTACCTCTCTCTCTTATTTGAGACCTTGTGATGACAGTTTAGGGTGAGAAGAAAAAGACATGATAACCACAGGACTAAAGTCTACATAGGTAGGACCGGTGAGGTCAAGAATCTGTTTTGCCTCAGGCTCGCCCAGTGAAATTAAGGGTTATTGAATTATTATTAAGCCCAATCACACTCCAGGGCTGCACAGATCCCTGAGTTAGACATGGTGCCTGCCTTCTCCATGGTAACGAAGCTAAATATGGACACGTTTCCACGGAGAGACATACTGCAGCTGCAGCCCTGCTTCCTCCAGGAAGCATCCTCTCTGGGCTTCTTTGCCCCCTAGGAAGTGGCTGTCAGTGTTCAGGAGGTATCTAAGACATCAAGACCATGTCTTTCACTTTTGAGAATTTTTTTCCAACAGATATTTCATTTCTCAGCACTCCTTTCTCTTGGTAATTACATGCTGGGAGAGACCAAAGGTCAGAAAGATGGACATGTGAACCTGATAGGCTCAATGACCATTCATAAAAGCCATTTCATCTTCTCTTTGCCCTGAGGAGTGGGGTTTCTTGTTATCAGAGCAAAGGGAATGTGATTGGCTAGAGGGAGATAGCGAGACAAGTATGATGAGCCTTGGGTAAATATACTGCTCTTTCAAACTCCAAACCTATTAGAAAAATGATTTCTACAGAGCTTTTGAAATGCTTTCTGAAATTTCCCATAATTTTAATATAATCTCCTGATTATATCTACAAAGAGTTTTTAGTGTGTCATACTATAGTCATAGAATATTCAGATGTGACAAGGTTTTATATTTCCGTAAGGGGAAGTAAGTCTACTTATTGCCTTTTCAAATTTGAACTCGTTAGATTTAATCTCTGCATTTCCTAACTGTCTGACAGAGCATTGTGGAACGAAAACTTTGTTTTTGTTGAAAGATCAAAATATAAGCTGAGTATTAGGCTTTAAAATACCCTGTTTAACATCACCTGGCTATTTAGAGATTACATCATGTGTGTTTATAACTTAATCACCTGTAAATTGGGTTTTATAAGCACAGCTGATCATATGTGCGTGTTCGTGTATATTAGGAAATATCTATAATGGGTATGTATACACAGGGAGCTGGGTTGTGCTGCCCAGTTCACTAAGCTATGGAAACTATTTTGAGACTGGAGATATCTTATAAGGCAATTATAAATAGTCTCTTAAGAAAGATTCTTATCGTGTGCTCTGTGTTGCAGGCCACGTGGCACCAGAGAAAAGTGATGGATGACCTGCAGTCCCAGAACCTCTCCATGGACATGACTGACTCCCCTCCCACTTTGGCCAATAACAGACTGGAGAATGGTATGGCCCAGCTGATAACTACTGAGGCCTGGAACATCAATTCCACTGATCTGGTAAAGAAGGCCCTGGTGACCGTGCCGGCTCCATCCATTCTGAACCCCCCAGCTGAGTCTCAGAGTGGAATGGCTCTGAAGGTGGCAGCCACAGTGCTGCAGCCCCTGTGCCTTGGGGAAAGCCCAGTGGTGATGCCCATTCACATGCAGGTGGAGGGAAGCTCTGCACCAGAGCTTAACCCCAACAGCAATGCCACCTATGTTATGACGACACAAGGTCCCGTGCAGCTGCCAGTGGTGCTGGAGCAGCATGTTTTCCAGCACCTCAACTCCCCTCTGGTCCTGCCACAGGAGGCCCCATGCTCCTCAAATGCTATACACAACAACCTCTTCCAGGGGGCCGAGGACTCCGAGGCCCAGCCTCAACTTCTGGACCTGAGGATCCCAAGCCAGCCGCAGGAGCCCACATTGCCATTTGAAGCTGTGCTCCAGAATTTATTCCCCACCCAAGGCTCTCTGGGCCCTCCACCTTGCCAGCCTCCTCCTGGCTATGCTCCAGTGCCTCCGCAGCCCTTTAATTCTCCCTTGTCCCCCCTAGTCCCACCAGCTACCCTCTTGGTGCCCTATCCTGTGATTGTCCCCTTGCCAGTGCCAGTGCCCATCCCCATCCCTGTCCCAGTGCCTCAGAGTTCTGAATCCAAGTTCGGCCCCAGTTTCTCCAAGCCACCATCTTCCTTCAATCTGCACTCCTTTAAAGGCACCCAGACTACCCTGGAAAAAGATGAACTGAAATCCTTAGACATCCTCCAGCCAAAGGAGTATTTCCAGCTCAGCCGCCACACAGTTATCAAGATGGGGAATGAGAATGAGGCCCTGGATCTCTCCATGAAGTCAGTGCCCTGGAGCAAAGCTGGCGAAGCTAGCTCCCCAATCTTCCAAGAGGATGCAGCCCTAGACCTATCTCTGGCAGCCCACCGAAAGGCCGAGGCTCCCCCAGAGACACCGTATGACAGCAGTGGGTCAGCAGACAGCCAGGGTCACACTGTGCTGGAGAAACTTCCCAGTGCTATGGAAATGCCCTTTGCCCCTGCCAAGTCTCGTGAGGCCTCGGCCATGATGGATAGCCATATCAGCGGCAACAATGGCACTGAAATGGTCAACCAGCCCAGCCAGCCCAGCCAGCCGGGCAGTGGGGTGAAGGCTGAAAATAACATTGAGATTATAAGTGAGTCCCAGGCAGCCAAGGTCATTGTCTCAGTTGACGACACTGTGCCTACCATCTTCTGTGGCAAGATTAAAGGCCTCTCAGGGGTATCCACCAAAAACTTCTCCTTCAAAAGAGAAGACTCTGTGCTTCAGGGTTATGACATCAACAGCCAAGGAGAAGAATCCCTGGGAAATGCCGAGCCCCTTAGGAAACCCATCAAAAACCGGAGCATAAAGTTAAAGAAAGTGAACTCCCAGGAAATACACATGCTCCCAATTAAAAAACAACGGCTGGCCACCTTTTTCCCAAGAAAGTAAATAAAGGCTTTTAAAACATTTTTATGATTATGACATGGGGAAAGGTACATTGGTTTTTTAAAAAGTCATCTAAAACAAAATATCTTTGTTAATTATTTTGGGGCACAGGTGGGAGGCAGAAAGGCAAATTAGCTAGAACCATTTTCTTTTTTAATTTTTGACTTTTCACAAATGAGTAAATAAGAGCAACCTATTTTTCAAGCAGATTGCACATTTTTTTGCAGCTTTAATGAAATATTGGGTCAATCAGAGGGGTAAAAGCTATTTTCATTGCCACAAAGTGCTTTGATGATGTAATACCTAATAAAGGGTAGGATGAATATTTCACAATAAATGTTTGTTTGCACTAATTGGTTGCAGTATTCTGTCATTTGTAAAATTTATATTTCTCAACTGGCATGGCTGGCCTAAACTCTTGCTTGTAAAGAGCTCTAATTTATTACTGTTTAGAGACCTAAGCTCTTCAGGCACGTTGGGAAATATTGCCTTGTGCCCCAGAGAAGTAGGATTCAGTGTGTGTATGGCCTCTAGCAAGTCATCTTTTCCTCTGGGCCTTTTTTTGTGGCAAAGGAGTTAGGAGGAAGCAGAGTGGTGAGTTTCAAGTACTCAGGCCTCTTTCAGTTCACTTAGTTCTTGAGTGTTTTCTTCTCTGACTTCCAGCATGCTAAAAACAAATGGCTATAAAAGAAAAACAAAAGGTGCCTTTGCTTGGCATGGTGGCTGGTCCGTGCCCACTCTGGAGTGGGCTTACCACTTACCACTCTGGAGGCTGAGGCTAGAGGGTTGTAAGCTGAAAGGCAGCCTGGGCTTCATAGCAGGATCCCACCCCCCAATAAAAAAATATGCTGCTTCTCTCCCAGGACCTCAGAGTTTAGCTGGAAATGGCAACCCTTTGGCAAGGCAATAAGAGCATTATTCTTAATGATTTGAAAATATTGTGAGTCAAATGTTGCAGGCCACTCAGAATCAGGGAAGTCAACTTCATATGATTTTAGACTGCAGGAAAGAGAAAGTCAGTCTTTGTTGGATTAGCTCAGTCATTCTCAAATGAGGGTGATTGTGTACCTCCCCCCAAAACCACCACTACCACCAGGGGACGTCTAGCAATGTCTGGCACTGCTTAAGGATGATTTTGGCTGTCACAACTGGGGGAGGGGCTTCCTAGAGTCATCTAGGAGGTAGACCAGGGACACTGCTACTGCCGAACGTCTTGTGATGCACAAGATAGCCCCACCCCAAAGAATGACCTGAGCCACAATGACAACCATGCTGAGGCTTCGAAGCCCTGGCTAAGCCACTTCTTGATGGATGGAAGCAATGCACTTGGAAGGAGAGAACAGTGTGTTGCTCTTCTGTGACAACATAAAGCCACCCACAGAAACAAGGAACTGTGAGCAAGTGTCTAAAATAGACCTGTTAGGCGGCACATCGCACTTGTGTCTGAAACTGTGCTGGCGAGAGACTGATCAGAGCATGCCTGCTTTAAAACTTAAAGCACTTTCTTTCACTTTTTGCAATTAGTATGTATCCAGCTGTTACTGTGAACATGAACAGGAGGAAAAGCAGTTGTAAGACTGTTCTTTTATTACCAGTCCCTCTGTGAATAGGGATACAGTTTTAGCTGGTCCTGTATCATACAACTGGAGTGGATTTTTCTCTTTCCTGCACTTTTGCTGTGGTATTAGCATTTCTTTTTGCAAAGTGTGACCAAATAGCTGGTCAACTGGCCAGTCTCATTCTACAACAGCTAGATACCATCTCTTCAGGCTCTATATGGTATAGTCTTTTCCTGTTTTTTTTTCTTCCAGTGAGAATTTCTGGCCATGTTTCCTAAGCACAGAATGCATTATGGCTTCAAATCAAATAGACGTGTACCTAGAGACTAGTGTTTCCCATTTGTTTGCTATTGTGTCTCCCTAGGCTTTGGGTAGTTTCTGTTGCCATGTAGCATGGCATAGACTTTCTCTTCTAACCAGGAGGGCCCATATATTCACAATGGATTTGAACTGGTTAACTAGATTTGGGGAACAAAGCTTACAATTTGCTGTTAGAAGCAAGTCCTCAAAGCACAAGTTGTAAAGAAGGCATTTGTAGACTGCAATTACCTTAAGAACCTCAAACCACAAATTTCTCTTGGTTATGAGAGGATTCCCTTCTGTCTTCAGATGAAAGCTTTGCTTTGGTGAGGAAGAGCTAGTCCATCTCTAGGCTTTGAGATGACGGGAGCCCTGGTTCAATTCCTGAAACAGGCCTTGCCCAACTGAGCCACACCTGGTATGTGATCCTTGTTATTCATTTCAAGGGGGAGGTGGGGGAAGTGTGTATTGTTGTAGATGCTTGTGGTAGCATTGGAAGACTTGACCATTGAGATCCATGCACAGAGTATTTACTGTGCTGTGCTACTGAGGCAGGAACATTCGCTGCTTGCTTTTGTTCCCAGCCTTTGATGAAATCCATTTTGTTACCTGCTGGCCAGGGAATCAGGAAAAAGGAGAGGGCCAATATTTGTAGCCAGACTAAGCCCAATTGAGTTAATTCAATATCCCTTCCCAAGTCAGAAGTTAACAAATTTTCACATTAGCCTTTGGGGCTAGCAACCTGGAACTCTGGTTCCTTGTTTGAGGAATCTGATCCCCATGGGGCTTACCAAGTGGGGCGCCAGCAAATGCTCCAGCCACGTCATTTTTCTGCTCAGTTCATCCCTATAGCCAGCCTTGTGTGCACCCATCAGTACTGTAGCCAGACAACCTACTTTCAGGTTTCAGTCATGAAAGATTTCCATCAGCTTTCCCCACTGACTTCATTTTCCATCTCTTCTCACAAATATTTTGGGTCAAATGGCAGAACGATCAGCTTTTTGGTTTTGTGGTTTGCTAAAACAAACAAACAAACAAACAAACAGGATTACAGCCGGGCGATGGTGGCACACGCCTTTAATCCCAGCACTCAGGAGGCAGAGGCAAGAAGATCTCTGTGAGTTCGAGACCAGCCTAGTCTACAAGAGCTAGTTCCAGGACAGCCTCCAAAGCCACAGGGAAACCCTGCCTCGAAAAATAAAAATAAAAAACATGACTAGTCCTTGGGAATGTTGATATTTGCTAATACTTGCCAAGGTGGCTTCGGGTGGCTTCAGTTCAGAACTGACTTTTAAAAAAATCACAAAGGTCATATTTGGGGGCAGAAATCCCCCTGTAGGGAAAAACTTAATTGATCCAAAAGATAAAAATGTAAAGAGGTTACACTTACTATCTCTCCTTTCACCAAAGGAAGCCCTTGCCAATAAACAGGAAATTCTAAAATGTGGTCAAAAAGTTTTGTTAAGACTTAAAGGCAAAACTGTCACAGTTTAAGCATGAAAGTAAGTCTTCAATGCTGAAAACTCCAACAAAAGAGGGGGGAGACAGAAAGGAAAGGAGGAGCAAAGGAGAGAAGGAACTAAGAAGATGAAAGGGGAAGAAGAGAGTCTGTTGCTGAGAAAATATGTCAATATCCTCATTATCTTCATAAACAGCATAATTAATAAAACAGCAGGAAATGATTTAGATTCCATTTTACAAGGGAGAAAATAGAGGCTCAGTAGAGTTTTCTGCTTTCAGTTTTGAAGCATCAACAACTCAAAAATATGTACTTTGGGGTTACTCTTAAATATTGGGCCTTAAACCCAATGAACCCACAGGAATTTGGACTCTTTGGAGACAAAACCCAGCATGAATTAGTGATGATTCTGAATTACAGATTCTTTTTCAATCATTCTAGAGACTATTCCAGGGAACTGGAATGCTTGGAGCATTTGGCACAATAGCTAAGGGGAGACTTCAAGCTGAAGGGTGGAGATGCCAAGCTTCTAAAAGCCACACTTAAAAGCTGCTAAGCTGAAAACTTTAACAGCAGGAAAAAAGTGTTAGAGGTCATTCTGGCAGACTTTACTCCTCATTAAATGTAAAAGGCAGTTTTCCACAATGCTCACTTCCACCAGGTCAAATAACTGACCTCCCACGTCAGTGAGACAAAGCAGGGCATATTAGAAGCCCTTAGGGTACCATCACAATAAATCCATCATTTAGTCAATTAACATATTGGTAGATTTGACACTGGATAGAGCATGTGAATGCTTTAAAGATTTAAATATTGCAAAGAATCTGCCTGTCATTGTTATAGACCCAGAAATTTCTAAGCTAAGTGAGATATTAGTTATGTGCTGCTAGGATTATGAGTAATTGCAAGTTAAAAGAGATGAACTACTGAAGATTACCATACTAATTTAACATGTAGACTATTTCTCACTCAATTCTATCCTATATGTACATGCAAAAAAAAACTAGACTCCCTCTACTGACAAAGACAGTAAAAGTCACTTGGAAACACTCCCTTCTCTGCTACTTTTCAAAGCTAAGTTTTACTAAGCCAATTAAGAAAGTGACATATCCTTACCACCTTAATAACATCATGGGGTTTTCTTTATGGTCACTTCGATTAGAGCCTTTGACTTTTCCCTCAGACACATTTCAGGGGGTATGAAAAGGTACCACAGTGGGCAGACGGAAGTCCTAGAGAGCAGGAATTGAGGCTTATTTCAAGGTTTCTGTTGTTGAAGAGGCAGGAGGATATTCAGCAGTGTTTTTACGCCTTCCCACAAGATGGCAAAAAGCTCTCTAGATGTTGCCAAGTCGCCCCAAATCTAGAACCTCTGCTTTTTTTCCCTAGAGGCTGGACACCTGAGCCATAGTGAAAAGCTCAAAACACCCTTACCAAATGCGTGTACTCAACCAGTCAGGAAGATGGATATGGAGCTGTGTTCTCTGATGTACCACTCTTATTTTCTGGTTTCCTACCATAAGGCTCATCTAAACAGGAAAAGACTCCATAGTATAGCTATTTCCCTACTCAAAGGGGTGTCACTCACCCATCATATTATAAATGAAGCTTCTCCCCAGCAAAGAAATCTCAGCAGGGATACTCCACTTTACAAGAAGAGCAGACTCTGGCAATCCTCATGGGAAACCTTACTATTTTACTCACCCCTTGAGCCACCCATTTTTCAAAACTCACCCTGTGTTTTCATCATTCTTATTCCCAGTGACACTGTAACTCAGAAACTCACAAATGTTGCCAGGAAGTTGTTTGTTTTAATTTCCCTGTCTTTTACCTAAGTCCTTTTTGCTGCAATCGAGCCCGGTGGTTTGTCTTTAATGGAAACAAAAGCCAACCGCTCCCTTTTGTCGATTTTTAAGCACCAGATAGTTTTGTAGACTCTTTGTCTTAGATATAAGAATCCCATGCCCTCTCCGTCCCTTAGAGTTCCCAACTTATAATACCATCAAGATTGACATTACCCAATTCCTCCAACTAACTTATGTAGTCAAGAATTCCAGGTAGGCGACTAAATGTTCTGAAGTTGATTGTGGTGATGGTTGTACAACTCTGTGAAAATACTTTAAAAATCTTTGAATTGTACACTTTTAAATGGGTTAAATGTATGGTATGTGAATTATATCTCAATAAAATTATCATTTAAAATCAATAAAAGAACACTAGACAGAAATCTGGAACTGGTTATGGATTTCAGCAAAGCCTCCTGGAACTGCACAGCTACTGTCAGGATTTGGTCAGTTACAAACAGGTTAATATATCGTCATTTTCCAGGCGGTCCCACAATCTTTAATTAGCTATTTTCTCACTTCTCTTCAGGCTCCACACATACGAACTTTGTTTTGCACACCTTCCCCCATACCTTACTTCTTGGAATCTGGAATCATCTTGCCCAGGTGGTTTGCCCTAAACAGACCTTCACCGGATTTCAGCTTGAGCCCTACTATGTGTCTATCAGAATTTAAATTACATTTTGCCATAGGTTTCCTCATGGAAACAAAACATCATGACAAAGAACACTGTATTAAAGCAATTGTGAAGCAGCAGCCAGTCTTCCCTGGAGGCTTCCCTGTTGCTCCTTGTCCTGTAAGGACTGCACATATGGTTGGGCAAAGTTACCTCACAATAGCAGCGTTATACCTGCCCTGATACTGAAGTTTTATGCCACCTTCTCAGCAATGTCTCCATCAGGGCTCGTGGGCATAACTTTTACTTGTTGGTCTCATCTTTTACACAGTGATAAAAGAACCATTTTTAACACAAGTTCTAATAGGTCTTAATAATAAAAACAGAGTCAGATATAGGGGGAAATGCTGAGAGATCAGAGAGATGAAGGAGCAAAACCACAGCCACCTACTCAACTTCCCAGCCAAAAAGAGACTGAGCTCCTGTCTCCTCCTGCCTTATCACTTGCTGTCTCTGCCCAGCCATATCACTTCCTGTCTGTCTGTACAGACCTCTAGACCTCGATGGTTAACTAGGGGCCAGCTCCACCCCCTGATCTTCAGGCAAGGTTTATTTGTACAAACAAGGTATCATCACATTTCTCCTTTTTTGTCTAAAAATTAAAAAGGTTATAGCTAATATAAGAAAAACTGTAAGCAATAAGTATAATAACTTTATACAATATATACAGGCAATAAATACATCAACAAATTTAGAGAAAATACTCCATATCTATCCTATCTTGGTGAGTCCAAAAGGTTGTACCTAATTTACTTTCTATTCTAACTTGCATTAACAAAGCTATGTTTTTATGTATCTTAATATTTACATTTCCTTAGTGAATTTATTTTCTGAATCTGGTAACAAGAAAGACTATAGCTATAACTATAAAGCCTTCAACTCCATCAGCAACCAGAGAAGGAAATAATATTACCTGAGTAATCAGGAAGTGCAAGCAAATGACTTCCAAAAAAAATGTGAGAAATGACGGGAACAGCAGGCTGCCTGAACTGTCACCCAAGGTTCCTCTGCAAAGTTGGGACATCTAACTTCGGCCTATAGGCTCAGCATATCTAACAGACTTTTCAGTGAAGCAGGATATTCTGAAGGGCTGTCCTACCTTGTCTCTGCAAGGTTCATCAGTCCTTTCTTTTGTGTCCTGCTTATACAATTTGTACAGCATACTGTCAGCAGTCAAGGCTAGTGGTTTTCCCAGTGGCTAAGCTTTGCCACAAAGAAAGTAAACTCCATGTGGAGTTTCTTTGATGGCCATCATCTTCTCTGAAGTAGATTGGTGCTGCCAGAAGCAGACATCTCCCATTTTCATAAAAAGAAGAGAACCTATGTTATTAAAACATCTTAAATGCCATATTCTATAGATTTCTGAAGTGCTTGAAGATGACCTGCCTATCTAAAATATACCTAATTGACCTTGACAACATACCTAATATGACTACACGTTTTACTAGGTGACTAACTACTAACCTGCATTTCTTTTTATCCTAAATAGTTAGTAATAATAACTTTCAAGGACCAAAAGTTTGCAAATGAGTTGAATTGGTACAATACCTTGAATAAGATTAAAAATGTATGTATGTTCTAACAAAAATAACCTCAAATTTGTATCAACATACAAAAAAATTAAGCCAATGTAAAATATTTAAAACTAGTAGTTGCTTTTTTAGTTTAAAAGTAGATGCGATAATCTACCTTTTTATTCTATTTCTATATCCCCCCTTTTTTTCTTTTCAGAGTAGATTCAATAATCTACTCTTATATCCTATCAGATCTACATCTCTCCTTTTTTTCAAAACAGTTCTGAATCTAATCTCCTTTGTTCAACTTTTTCCTGACCACTACCAATAACAACCTGTAACCAAACCCCCTAAACAATGACAAATATTCATAACACATTAAAAGACCAAAAGCTACCCAACTACCATCCCACCTCTTGGGAATGTGGACATCTTATTCTTGAATTTATTTCCTGCTGTCTGGAGGCAATGGCATCTTTAAGGGATCCTGAAAAGAAAAATTTTTGTTAATTGTCAAGTCCTGGGAGAGATAGCTGTATCATTTGTTGTCCAGTCTCTGCATAATGGGAAAGTGCAGGGCTTGTCTCAAGTCCTGGCTAGAGTAGTCTGTGAGGCTGGACCACCTCAGCTAGCCACCTAAAACATCGTGCTGAGCAGTTTGTGGTCCAAAGCCAATCTTTAGACTGTGTTTTTCAGCTTAGTAGTATTATGATAGTCCTGATGAAATTGTCATGGTAGGTCCCATCATCCTTTTGGAGATTTCAAAGGTCATTGTTAGGCATGTTCATGGTTCATTGCAGAAAACTTAAACATTTTAAATGTCATATGCAGCAGATCTCAAAGGGGTTAAAGGATCAATATTTGTTATGTACATCCAGATTACAAAAATTTAATTCCTAGTTACCTGATAGAGACTCAAACCTGAAATCATATACAGGAAGCTAGATGAAGCCATTTTCTAGAATGAATTGGTACTCTTATATGACAATTAATTTCATGACAAATATATATATATATTGATCTTATAAATTTTGAAATAATATTTATGAGATTAGTGGCAATAAAATAGTAACTTAATTTTGTTTTTCTTCTGTCCCATATCAGGTTGTCTTCTGACATGAGACAGAGATTTTGGATTTTACTTTGATACAAATGCTTGTGTTTAGAGAAGGAGAGAGCCACACTCCAACTCCAAAGCCAGCTTTAATCTTTAATTAGACTGGGACTACAGAAGAACCATTTGTATTATATGTCTGTAGAGAAAAGGGAAAACAAACATTTGGGAAGATGGGTGAAATTTTATCTTCTTGGAGATTTGACATACGAATAAGCCAAATTACTCTCTTTCTTGGCACATTTTCACTGGATGATTTGACCTTTCCCTCAGATGTCTCATTTGTCCAGTGATCTTCAGATTCCTTAGCTGGATGCTTCATTCTCTTGAAAAGACAAAAACAAAAATCTTCCCACCCTAATTTCGGGGAGGTTCCCTTATGGCAAGTTATAGCTGATCAAATGAAAGGTGTTTGTTAGTTTTAAAGTTAGTTTAGATTGAACAGTCACACTGTTTTATTAACAATCACCTCTTCTAATCAAGAGTTGTCTCTTGTTCAAATCTAATCTTTAACTATTTTGGTGATATCCATAGTTTTTCTTTTCTTATGGAAGCAAAAACAAAACCCCTTTCCCAATGTAACACATATCCTGGTTTCCATTCTGAGGTCAGCACATTTTTAAGAATACAGACTGATTTAATTCCATAGCTTTTCTCCCTATTACCCAGTGCCTCTCCACAGCTATCATTCCTTTCTCACTCACATTAAGAAAATTCAAATGTAAAGCACTATGCAACCTATTTCTGGGGTCTTTACCATCCCTTTCTGTTTATTTAGCATCCTTTAGAGTATAATTTGATCTTTCTGTAACTGCTTGTCCTGTAGGATTGTGTGGTATACCTGTAATATGCTTTATATTGTAATAAGCAATATACTTCATTTCAATTTCATTTTACTAGGGACATATGCTGGGGCATTGTCAGTCTTGATTTGTGCAGGTATTCCTATGATGTCCACAACTTCTAACAAATGTGTGATTACAGAATCAGCCTTTTCAGAACTCAACGCGGTTGCCCATTGAAAACCTGAATCAATTGCTTGGTGTACATATTTCAGTTTTCCAAATTCTACAAAATGGAACACATCAATCTGCCAGATTTCATTCCTTTGAGTACCCTTTGGGTTACTTCCTGCTAATTGTAGGGTTTGGTTGTATAAAGAACAAGTAACACATTTCCTTATAATTTCCTTGGCTTGTTGCCAAGTGATGGAAAACTTTTTTGAAACCTTTGCTATTGACATGATGTTTTTAATGAAATTCTGAGGCCTCCAGCACATTTCCTATCAACAGATGATCAATTTCACCATTACCTTGAGCTAGAGGGCCTGGCAGACTCATATGGGATTGGAAATGTGATATATATATTATATATATAATATATATATATATATATATGTGTGTGTGTGTGTGTGTGTGTGTGTGTGTGTGTGTGTGTGTGTGTGTGTGTGTGTACAGGATGATTCCTCTTCCTGATTATGTCTTGTAAGTGAATAAATAATAAAGTCAATTTTGTATCATCTAGTTTAAATTCAGTAGTTTCAATATGCAAAACAACTCTTTCTGCATATTACAAATCAGTATTTATGTTGAGAGGCTCCTCAAAATCCATTAATACCATGAGAACAGCATGTAATTCTGACTTTTGGACAGAATTATAAGGGCTTTAAGCCACTTCACTTAAATTTTATGATTTGTAACCTGCCTTTCCTGATTTATTTGCATCAGTATAGTATGTAGGGGCCCCAGATATTATAATTTCCCATACAGTGTGAGGAAGGATTCAGTTAGTTCTCTTTATAAATTGAATTCTCTTTTGGGAGGATATTATTGTTAATCTCTCTCAAAAGATTACTGAAAGCTGTTTGCCAAAGTTCACTTTCTGTTAATTTGTAAATTTCATCATTAGTGAAAGGCACTAGAATTTGTGTGGTGTCTATCCCTGCTAATTGGTGAAGTCTCAATTTTCCTTTTAGAATCAATTCAGAGATCTTATCCACATAAGTTTTTAATTTTTACTCTGTTTATGTGTTAAAAAGATCCATTCTAATATAATATATTTCTTCTGCATAATTATTCCTTTAGGAGAATTCTTGGAGAGTAAAATAACCAAAATGCAATCAAGCTTTGGATCCAAACGGTCCACATGTGCATCCTGTAATTTCTTTTCCATCAAAGCTAATTCTCTCTCAGCTTCAGCTGATAATTCTCTTCGACTATTTAAGTCCTTGTCACCATCTAAGGTTTTGAACAAATTACTCAGTTCATTATTATTTACCCAATACTGGGCCATAGACAGAAAATGTCTCCTAGGAATCTGAAAGTCATCAAGGGTTAGCAATTGATCTCTCCTAATCTGTACCTCTTGGGGTCTAATTTTCTGTAGACCTATTTTATATCCTAAATAATTAATCTCCTCTTTGTATTTTTTCAGGAGCAATTTGTAATTCCCAAAGAGGCAAAATTTTCTTTATTTCTTCAAACATTCTTTCTAAAGTACCTACATTTGAGCCAACTAGTAAAATATCATCCATATAATGATAAAACATAGATTGAGGAAATTGCTTATGTAATATTTCCCATGGCTGACTTACAAAATATTGGCACAGGTGGGATTCCATTGATATCTCTTAACAGGCTGAGAGTTATTATAAGAAGGCATTGTGAAGGCAAATTTTTCTCTGTCTTTTCTTTGTAAAGGTATAGTGAAAAAACAATATTTTAAATCAATAAGATTCCATCCTTTATGTAATAGAAAAGGCAAAGGAAGAGAGCCCATTGGCTGAATCACCTTGTTAACAGCTCTTAGATCTATTACCATTCTTCATTTTCCAGATCTCCTTTATTCTTTTTAATAACAAATACATGAGAATTCCAAGGGCTGGCTGATTCATTTATACGCTCTGGTACCAGCTGTTCTAAGGCTTGTACCCAACTGCAAAGTTTCTCTGGGTCACTCGAGACTTCGAGGTCCCAAAATTCATCTGGTAGCCATCCTACCAGCCCTCATAGCCAAGCACGAGAGCACCCCTGATCGAGGGCCCAGCAATGTCAAAGTCCACAGCCCAGGTTGATATGCTCCCTCTTGTACCCTGTCTTGATTTTAGCATTTTCTCCCAGTGTTAGGCGAGAAGGATGAGTCAAAGGTCAGCTTCAGTCCACGAGTGAACTGGTCTTTCATGGTAATCTCGGTACCCAGCGTGTTGTCTGTGTTCCACTTCTCTGTAAATGTCAGCTCATACTCGGTACTTGGTTTCCAGGCTGTCGTTCACTTTGGTGGTCTCTGTGTTGGAGGAGCCTGAGCTGGTAAATTCCAACCCATTCTCGACTTCGTTTTCAAATCAATTTTTATTAAGCCAAAGCCATAGCCCTTGGTGAAAACATCCCTGGCAGACTTGCCAAGATCAGCATATGTGGGAGACACAGCCATCTTCTTGGAGGCAGTGAGAGTGGGAGCAGCCGCAGCTACTGCGGGGGCTATGGCGAGGAGGCTGAGAGCACAGGGAGTAGGCTTATTCGTATTTTAAATTCTGGTCTTTGTTCATTTATAAAAGTTTGCCAAAATATTTGCTTTATGGTTTCTCTTGAAATTTTGTTCTCTCTTCTATAGCTTTTCTATTATCCAGAGTAGTATGGTTTCTTATAATAAGCACTAGGTTCATTAATTGCCCTGGAAAGGTGTTTCCTCTATGGTTACAGGAAATGACTGAAGCGAATTTGGCATGGGGGCCTTCAAGAGATCCCTCAAAGTGTTTCCTATGACAAAGTGTTACCTTGACTATCTCTTGTTGACCTATATTCACTTGTCAAATGCCTGCCCTTGCCCCACCTTCTGCATAATCCAGAAAAGATGGACATTCTGTTTGAATTATGCTTAGAAAAAAACATTGTTTCTAAGAATGCCCTGCCTACAATCCCTTTTGAAGTGACCTTATTTGCCACAATTGAAACACTTAACATTTCAATTTTTCTTCAAACCTCTGGAAATCACCTCTCTTATCCATCTATCATCATGGTCATGAGATTTAATATTGATTGCATCTCAGATCCATTTCTTCAAGGGTGCTGATCTGACCTTTAACAGCCTAATTACCCTTTTGCATTGTGCATTAGCATTTTCAAAAGGCAGAGATTCAATTATTATTTCTCTATTCTATTATTCTCTATTCTATTTTCTGTTGAAGTCAGTCTTATTAAGAAATCCATGAAGGCTTTCTGTGGGTCCTGTATAACTTTAGTAAATGTCTCAATTTTCTTTCCTACTTCTCCAATTCTATCCCAAGCATTCAAAGTTGCTGCAAGGCATAAATCCAGGATGTGGTCATCATATAGAGATTGCCTTTGTACACAGCATAATCTCCCTCTCCAAAAGTTGGTCTTGGAAGATTTCCATAGCTCTACCCCTACTTTGTTTCTCAATGGTCTTAGCCTCATCTTTCCACCAGGTCTTCCATTGTAATTGAGGATCAGGCATCAAGACTGCTTTAACCAACTCACTCTAGTCTCTAGGTATAATTCTATTACAAAGAGTTGGCCAAAAGTTTAACATCTGCTTCACAAAAGGTGAATGTATGTCCGTTGAGACTATTGCTTCCCTGAATTTCCTTAAATCTAACATTTCCACATGAGTCATTTAACTCTTGCACAGCCTTGGGGATATCTGCCATTTGGCAGTTCCTATAAGGTGACTGGATAAATTAAAGTTGGTTGTTAGAAAATATTAGGCTGTTCCTCTCCAACCTTATAATGCAATGCTGAAGTGGATTCTCTATTAAATTTCTCTGTCTGGGTCTAAATATCTCTATGATTTGTTTTATTAAGTTTTTCTAAAACTTGTATCTTAGCACTCATATTAACCAACATTTTAGTGATAAAACAAAAGCTATAAACTGATAATGTTTATAATTAATATTACATAAGTCCTATCTACATTAGTTATCCTCTCATTTAATTGTCCCATTTTCAAACTACCAAGCGTATTATCATACAGAGACCTAAATCCCTCCATTGCAATAGTTTTTTTCCATTTTTTAATGTGGGAAAAACTCTTTCTCTCTCTTTTTTAAACTAATTCCCTCTTTTATGAATTTCCAATTGTCTCACCAAATCTGCCAAAGAAGATGGTGGAGCTTAAAGTCTGGTGGGAGAATACAGGCACAATATACAGCTGAGGACAGGCATGGCTGCTATAGTGTGGCCATGAGCTGAGATTAGCAGCCCAAGGAGAGGGGGGTCTAATGGAAAGCCTGCAACCCACAGCATGAGGGGGGGCTGTCTGAAAAACACATACGAGTTTGTGTGGAAGAAGCACATGTGGTGGGAGTGGCCTGAAGTTAGAACCAGCCCTTCTAGGGCATGTAAGTCGTGTGTTGTTTGGGGCCCAGTTGCTTCTGGAGTTTGGGACCTGTGGAGTTTGTTGCAGAGAGGCTGCAACATCAACAACCAACAAATCCCAAACTTGCTTAAAGACTTAGGGAAAAAGAGAAAGGAACCTAGCCAGCTGGGTGGTGACTCAGGTAGGAGTCCCACATGCAACTCAGATGGGAGTCCTTCATGCAGCTCTGGCCTGTGCCAGTGGCTTGAAAGCCACAGGCAAGTGGCTTTTCGTGAATCCGTGCCTCATATTGGGCACTAATATGTAACACGAGTTCTAATAGGTCTTAATAATAAAAGCCCTGAGTCAGATATAGGGGGAAATTCTGAGAGATCAGAGAGATGAAGGAGCAAAACCACAGCCAGCTACTCAACTTCCCAGCCAAAAAGAGACTGAGCTCTTGTTTCGTCCCACCTTATCACTTCTTCTCTCTGTTCAGCCATATCACTTCCTGTCTGTCTGTACTTCTATGGTTAACTAGTGGCTAGCTCCACCCTCTGATCTTCAGGCAAGCTTTACTTGTACAAACAAGATATTACTCAAATTTTGGCATGTGAGTCCTATCAACTTATAGGATCAGAATTAGGAAAAGCAGATTCCTGATCATCATTCCCTCCTCTGAATGTAGGTAGTCTGGGACCCAGAATAACAATCAGAGGTCAAGTATTATCCCCATAAAACAAGGACTCTCCAGCCAATTATGAGACTATGAGACATTAGTAGCTGTCAGTCTAGTAGGTGGTCACAATAGCAATGCAGGACATTGAAATGACTTATATGTGTTCAGGAATTCAGTGCTTGGGTTTCCAGGGCCAGCATACAAGGTTAACAATTTCTGGTTAGCAATTGATGTTTTTTTTTAAACACATCTTTATAATTTCAAGTACTGATGAAAACCAGCTAACAAGGTCTTGCCTGGCAGAAGTCCTTAGGGAGAATTGTATTAGCACAGAGATAACATTATTTGGAAAGAGGGTATCAGTTATTCTTGAATGAATGGGTACTCCTGGGGTACTTGACAGTGGGTGAGAACAGTCTATTTTGTTTGTGTGGCTGGGAAATGCTACTTGCTAAGCCGTGGGAGAGCTAGACAATAGAGAGCTAATTCTTTAAGCTCCAAGACCTTTTATTACAACTGTTTTCAATGGGAATCTTTTAAAAAATGCATTAACTGTCTTGGCATAGGGAACCTTTCTTTGACTCAGCCATTGTTATGGACATTGGAGACTGGGCCTGGGCTGAGAGGACATGATGCCCTCCAGGCTGCACAGAGGAGTGGGGGTTGCTGTCTCCAGGTGGTACTGGCTTTCTGACCCTAGTACCCACTCCCCACTAGTGCTTCTGTTCTCTAATTTCTTTTCATTTGTGTGTGTGTGTGTGTGTGTGTGTGTGTGTGTGTGTGTGTGTGTGTGTGTGTTCTTTTTAAACTGCCTTTGCATCTCGCCCCTTCTCAGCTTCCAAGACAACCACCACTAACCAACTGGCTCTTATCCAGAAACTGACCCACAGCATGAAATGGCCTTTGTTCCCTTGTGACTTACCACCTCTTTGCTCTGCATCTGGGAGGTTTGCTGAGCCTGAGGACCTCTTCCACTGGGCTTCTCTGAGGTGAGCCTGGCAAAGAACAGCATCTCCCATTTTACTGAACCAGTGTCTGTCCCTTAGGTAGTAACCTTCCTGACAGTAGGCCCACACAGTAAGACCGAGCTCTGTCTCCTCAACTTTTGGTACACACCACACAGTAGCTGGTTAAGCCCTAAGAATTGCTGATCACATTACCTTCTCTACTTTCAAATGTGTCACTTAGCTGTATTGGCCCTGCCCCAGGCTCTGTGTGCCCTTTCTAATTTGAGCCTGTTCTGAATCCAGGTGAAAGGTGTCTGTACAAGCACCAGCTGGAGGGAATGCTGTGCTTTACACATTTCACTCACCGCCCATCCTTTCTATTTCCTTGTTGAGAACATGAAAGTTAAAAGTCAAACAAATTCCAAAGTATTGATGTTCCAATTAATGGTTCACTAAATAAAGTCCCCCTCTCTCTCCTCACTTGTCTTCCCTCTCCTTTCTCTCTTCACTTCCCTCTTTCTTCTTCCGTCTCTTTTCTTCTCATTATTCCCCTATTCATTTTTAGCATGTCACCCCCAAACATGGCTTCCACTTAATTTTAAACATGACAATAATTACCTAGAGATCCATGATTGTGTCTCTCATCTCATCCCTTTGCATTCCTCAAATGCAATGCTGATGTAGCTTTCCCTCCAGTTTCTTCTTCTCTTTCCATTGTAGGTTCAGTCCTACACCCATATTCATCCTGGTACCACTGGTTCCCTTCGGGTGACCTCATACAGTCACATAGCTACTTTCAATGTCTTTACTGTGTTTGCTTACTTCTAGCTTCTCTCCCACTCACCTTCCAACCTTACCTCTCCATAGGGCAGGACTTCATACTCTTCATACCTAAAGCTCAACCCAGCAGAGGCTTCTTCCCTTCTCTTCCCAAATCCAGTACTCACCGGTTTTCTTCCACCACCTTCTTCCTAGTTGACCAAGAAGAAACATGGATCTGTTTGCCTTGGTTTCTCTTTTATCTGTACTACTCAGGCCCCTGTTTTCCTTACTCAGACTCTTCAGTTTTCCTCAAATCTATAATGTCTTCCTTCCATACTGTTCTTGACCCAGCCTATACCATCCCTTGCCAAGACTGCTAAATTGACCTCAGAGCTGAATGAGGACAATGCCTTGACTCTTCCTGCCTCTTTATCTATCATGGCACCAGAATCATTATGGTAATTGGTAAATTCTTACCATGTGGTTGTTGTGGTTGACTGCCTCCCCATATTCTGTGGTTTCACATGTGAGCAGCCATTCTGAGGTCAGTCCCCAACCCAGTTTTGTGTTCACAACTCTCTGCTTCTCTCGTGTGTAAACTTGAGGAACACAGAAGAATTAGGTGCTTCCAGCACGTGTCTCATACTCATGAGCACCCTCTTCCCAGCACCCCTTCCCACCTCCTTAATTTGGCCACTCCCTCAGGGTGTAGTTCAAAATAATTCCTCCCTAATAAAACTTCCATGAGTGCTCAGGCAGTGTAAGCTAAGAGCCCCTTCCACATTGTAATGTGAACAATGATAAAACCTTTCCCAAATCATTCATTTGAAAGTATGGCCCTCTCTAGGACAAAAGTCACATTTTGATTGTATCTTACATGCCTAGTAGAGTATTGAGATTTATCCGGCCCTTGTTAAATGTGTATTGCTGAACTGGACCCATGAAGAAAGTATAAATGTGCCCCTCATAGCCAAACAATACAGTATATAGAAATCTATCCACACAAAAGAAATACATCACAGTGCTTTCTAAATAAAAGACATTCTTCAGAAAGGACTCCTGCATCTTTACTGACTTCTTGGGAAAGACTCTCTTGGAGTCCAGGCTGACCTTGAGCACACTGTTGTAGTCATAGGAGGCCCCTTAAACTCTTGATCCTGCTACATCCATTTCTCCTGTGCTGGGATTCCAGTGTGTACCTCAACTCGCAGACTATATCTGCATTCTTAAACAGGAATATACATAGAAAATAAACGAAGCAATAGTGAAATTTCATCACTGAAATACAAAGAAAATGTTTGAATATTTGCCTTCCCAGAGTTTGTGGATTCTTAAAATAAATTACATGCATGGACTCCTGAGCAAATATGTACATTATAAAATATGTGCAAAACTCAAATTTTGAAGGTACAAACCAAATATAAATAGGTTCAATATTTTCTTTCTGTACTTCAGTTCATCATTTTAAGCATCTCATGGGGTAATAGCAAAATGGGAATATTCTTAATCGTTCAACCAGCTGAATGAAATTTTAAATCCTCATATAGAGGCAGCATTCTTTTTTAAATTTATTTTTATTTAAATTAGAAACAAGCCTGCCTGCTTCACATGTCAATCCCAGCTCTCTCTCCCTCTCCTCCTCCCCCACCCCCACCAATCCCTCCCCACCCCATCCCCCCTCTGCTCCCCAGGGAGGGTAAGGCCTTCCATGGGGGATCCCCAAAGTCTGTCATATCATCCTGGGCAGGGCCTAGGCCCTCCCCCATGTGTCCAGCCTGAGAGAGAATCTCTCTGGGCTCCCAAAATCCATTCCTACGCCAGGAATAAATACTGATCTACTACCCGAGGCCCCATAGATTGCTGAGGCCTCCTCACTGACACCCACGTTCAGGGGGTCTGAGAGGCAGCATTCTTTTGTTCTGAAATATGGACAGTACAGAAGCACAAAATGTTTCTGCATCAGAAGCCATTTTGCCTATTATACCTTACAAAGAGGTGGCTGAGAGACCCTGAGTGGGAATTCTTAGTCTTACAGCCATGGAATCTGGATTTAATTACCATCTTTGTTCCTTTATAGTTGGGTGACTTTGTGCCAGTCATTTAATGTCTCTGCCTCCATTTCCTCATGTATACAACAGAAACAAGAAAGTGACATTAAGACTGTGGGCTGATTTATCTGTAATCCAGAAACAGAGGATATAACTACATGATGTATGTTCAGCAAATTTGCTCATACTTTATTATACCTTGTTTATAGATACTAATAGTGGGCAAGGCCAAGAAAGGCCAGTCAAATCTATGATTTTCAAAAGGATTTCATTCCAGCTAGTAGACTGTTAGATTCCTTTTGACTCCACAGAGGTGACTTTCTAGCCTAGCCCTTTCAAGCCCACCTTCAGATTACTGACTAATAGTTAATCCTATGTAAATGTGATTTTATTGTCTTTTCTGTTGGCCTGAGGAAGTGGTTTTTCACTTGGCCATCAGAGAAAATTGGCTAATTGGAAAAAGGGGGAAAGAAACATTTTCTGGAAGAAAGAAGCTCAGAGCCAATATTGGTCATGCAGGGCATCAAAGTGGCACATGTTATGAAACCTCACTGTGATCGTCCTTCGAGATAACTATGTGGCCCAGGACTATAAGGAGGAGGTGTGTTCCAGTCATAGCCCTTTGTTTGCAGTAGGTAGGCCCCAATCAACGATGATGGTGCTTTCTGGCTTCCAAAGACAGGAACAGAATCTTATTCACAGGTTGCTGACTAACTACCTCAGGGCCCCCTTCAGTGTTTCTCCATCCCTAAGGGCAGCACTCTAGAGACCTTGGGATGCTCTGCACTCTGAGAACCCTGCAGTCTAGTAAGTAAAAGCCCTGGAGTTTCTTGAAAGCAGATTACACAGAACTCATTTTCATCAAACCATTCTTGGAAAAAATTGGTTTGGTACCTTAACACATTAAAAAGTTATTTGGACTAGACATATAAAATTGGCTTTATGGGCCAGAGTCTCTCTCTCTCTCTCTCTCTCTCTCTCTCTCTCTCTCTCTCTCTTCTCTCTCTCTCTCTCTCTCTCTCTCTCTCTCTCTCTCTCCCCGAGCTTTCTCAAATGAAGTCTTGGCACAACTCTAACCTGGAAACACATGTTCTTTGTAAGGGTTGTATATGACTATATTTGAAATAACTACACAAAGGTTTGTGAGGTGATTTTGATCATCTTGTTTAACAGCTGCCAGCCTCTTCACCACAGAAAGAGTATGTTCCTTGGCAGCAAAGGAATTCTCCCAAAGTCAGAATGGCTATTCCTCTGCCTACCAGCCAGGGAGAAACCTTTCTCTGTCAGCTTCATCTATGTTGGCAGACAGTGCCCCATGCTGGTAGAACTCAGCAACAGCCATGGGAAACTTTTCAATTTAGTCATCCTGACACAGATTATCTAGCCAGTGACTTTGATCCCCTGAAGGAAGCTTATCTGTGTTTTAGGACAACCCATCCAGACAGAAAGTTCCAGGGTTCAGCAAGAAAATCCTTCATCCACTATTAAAGTAAAGCCAGGCCGACTACTCCTTGGAGGCTGACTTGCTGGCTTGTGACTGCAACATCCAACCCCCCCCCCTCCCCAGCTTGAAATAAAAGCTTGGGACACCTCACACTGAGCAGCACTGCAAACAGGGCCTCCAGGTTTCTGGGACCTAAGAAGCAGGGCTGGCAAAGGGCATGGGCATCTTGGAATCTGTGGATGAATGGAGTGGCAGGAGAGCCTTGGAGGAGCAAAGGTAGCCCTTGGGAGCACCGGACCAAACTGGTATTATTGTCCTTATGGCGAGGCAGGCTAGGGGCGGGTGCCCTCACATCACAATTGGTAGCAGTTATGGTCTGGTGGCTGTTTTTCCACACTTGGCAGCACCGGGGTAACTGGAACAGCTGTGAAAAGCTGCTATGTCAGGCTTGGGCCATAGGACTCCTGCGGCCCTGGGCAGAGCAGCCGGGCACCAGTGTTGTAAATCTCCAGGGACCATCCCGGACAGCCAGGCCAAGAGCTGTTACGCGCACATGCGCGTTAAAGCGCTCTATGCCCACAGTAGCCTGGCAAGTCTGAATCAACCCAATTCCCTGCTGCTGAGATGAACAAGCCGAGGTTTGCACAGGCCAAAAGAGGATGCAATGATTTTGAAATGTGCCATGAGCCTCCCTGACCATAGTTTGCACCAGGGCTGCGGGTCCACAGAGCCCTCCTGCTCCCAACCACATGAGCAGGGCTGCCACTGCTTCCGTTCCCTGCTCCAAAAATATCACAGCAGACCTGAGCATGATGGCAACACACTTTTTATCTCAGTTCTCAAGGCAAGGGGGATCTTGAGAAGTTTGGGGTCAATGTGGGCCAAACAGAGAGACCCTGGCACAAAACCAGCAACAACCCACAGGGTCCATTACACTAGGCACTAAGAATCACCACTTGCAATGTAGCCGTTGAGCTGACCCTGTGAAGCCCACAGCTCACCAAGTCAACATCATTTTCTCTGTTCTTCTACCTCACTGGGTTCGAGAGTGCTTTCTGTTTGAGGAGTTTAGGATTTGGGGTTTTAGTTTTGTTTTTTGGGATTTTGGTTTTGCTTTGTTTTAGGTTTTGTGTTGTTTCGTTGGTGGGGTTTGGTAGTTTTGTGTGGTTTCGTGGGTGGGATGGATCAAAAGGCCTGTAAAAACCTCTATGTGAGATAGAGAATGGCTAGGGGACAGTGTTACTACAGGGAACAACTTGTAAAGGCTCACATTTTCTTTGTCAAAATAGGGAAAGGCCTAGAAGAGGCCAAAGTACACTAGGAAGCTGTGTCATAGAGTTTATTTGAATTGCATTGCTTTACCAGCCTGAGTTGGAGGAGTGTGGGAGTGTGGGTGGACTGTAGGAACAACAGGGGTTGTGATGAGTCTATGGTCACACCTCCCAATTTTTTGTTTTACCTGTAAACAGGTGGCCTCTGGTAGAGGACAATTTGCATATAAGTTGCAATTTATCTCAGGTAAATCTAGTACTGACAATCCTATATAGAGAGGGCCACATGTGACCTCAGGAGGCAGGATCAGAAGAGATCTGAGGGTCCATGTTGACTTTTACCTCTTCCTATAGTTATCAGGCAGCATTGATGGCTCCAAGGCACACATCTCCTAGACCAGCTTCTCATCTGCTTTGTTTCTGGAGGGGAAACATATCCCACGTGGCTTCAGGAGCCTGGGAAGGGGGAGCAGTATAGTGGGAAATTACCAATACGGAGTCAGGTAGAAATATAAGGGTATTTAATAGAGAAAAGCCTTACTTACAGAGCAACCTAGCCAGCCGGCGTGGCAGCAGTCTGTACAGCAAGAAGCAAAGAGAAACTGAAAGAGCAAACGCAGTCACACTACATCACTCACAAGCGTGGTCAGGCACACTTGTAGCCAGCCCCTAAGTAGGCGTGGCTACAGCTTCCCCTACAATTCCCCTTTTAGTCTAAAAGAGGACTAAAACTTAACAGTTTAAAGTATCCAAAATTAACAATCATAAAGGTAAAATATAAGAAGATACAACAATCTGCTTATGTCACATCCTAACTATTTTCACTAAACCCTAAAGTCATCTAAAAGAGGTGTCCAAGCCTGAACACCTCCTTCCAATCCCAACCATAAACAATAGGAAGCTATCCCTAACTAGGTATATACACTATCCTAAGTGACAACAATGGGGAAAGGGGGCGTAGCATCCTCCGAGTTACTTCCTGCTGAAATGGGACGATGATAGTCATGTGGGGTCCTGTAGGAAGAAAATGTTAGTATCCAGTCCATGTGAGATGGGATTCACTTGATTGAAGATCTCGCTTGAAATCCTCAACTTGATTGAAGTCAGTACCCGAACCTCTGACCCGAGTGTCAGTTGAAATGGAGCAAGTTGGATCCAGTGCAGTCGAGGAGGTGTGGCCCATTTTCTTTAGAGCAGTATTCACCATCCCCACCCTTTCAAATACCCAAGAATGTAAGCGTCATGACACTCTCAAGCCCAAAATATTCTGATCCCTAACCAGGGATTCTGCACCCCCAAATCCAGACTGCAAGCAGTACAGGATTCTGGTGCCTTTGTGGATCCTTAACCTAGCTATTTCCATTCTGAGAAATGAGATGCAAATGAGAAAGGTAGCCATTAAGAAGCTTTGCCTGCCGGGCGTTGGTGGCACACGCCTTTAATCCCAGCACTCGGGAGGCAGAGGCAGGCAGATCTTTATGAGTTCGAGGCCATCCTGGCCTCCAGAGCGAGTGCCAGGATAGGCTCCAAAGCTACTTAGAGAAACCCTGTCTCGAAAAACCAAAAAAAAAAAAAAAAGAAGAAGAAGAAGCTTTGCCTATAGCTGGGCATTAGTGGCACACACCTTTAATCCCAGTACTCAGGAGGCAGAGGCAGGCAGATCTCTGTGAGTTTCAAAGAACCAAAAAAAAAGAGCTTTGCCCAAAGCCTACAGGAAGGCCGCTGAAAAAAGCTAAACACATCAGAACTCAGGCAATCTTTAACATATTCTCTCATGGTAAAGAGAAGGTAGCTGGGTTTCCTTGTTTGCTTACTGGAATCAATGCCACAACCTGTACTATCCTCAGAGGACAACCCGCACCCCCTGCCAAAAAAAGAAAGAAAAGAAAGAGGGTGAAACCTCTGGAGGTGATCCCAAGGAAAGAGTGAGCACCTCAGGTACTGCACCATGTGACTGATCAGCTCCTATTTCCTGAGAGCTTCTAGCCTGCCTTGGTAACTATTTTATTGCTGTAAAGAGACACCATGACCAAGGCAACTGTTATACAAGAAAGCATTTAACTGGAGGATTGCTTACAGTTTTAGAGGGTTAGTCAATTATCATTATGGCAGGAAGCAGACAGACTTGGTTGTAGAGCAGTAGCTGGGAACTTTCATCCTGCTCCACAGACAACAGGCAGAGAGAGAGGGGGAGGGACCCTGTTTGTATGAGCTTTTGAAACCTCAAAGTCCACTCCCAGTGACACACCTCCTTCAACAAGGCCACACCTCCCAATCCTTTACAAATTGTTCATCAACTGGGGACTAAGTATCCAAATATAATGAGTCTATGAAGGCCAGTTTCATCCAAACCACCACATTCCACTCCATGACCTCCATAGGCTTATAACCATATTATATGCAAAATGCATTTAGTCCCACTTGAAAAGTCCTCATAATCTTACACAATCTCTATGCTATTTAAAAATCTAAAATCCAAAGTCTCTTCTGAGACTGGAAGCAATCTCTTAACTGTAATCCCCTATAAAATCAAAAGCAGAAAGCAGATCACATACTTCCATCACACAATGACACATAACATACATTCCCATTCCAAAAAGTATGAAAAGGAACATAGTGAGAAAATACTGTATCAAAGCAAGACCAAGACCCAGACAGGCAATTTTCAAATTATGTATCAACATGTCTGAGGTCAAAGTGCTCTCCAGATCTCTAACTCCTTTCAGCTTTGTTGACAGCAACATTTCTCTCTTGTCTGGTTCCACACACTGCTAGCGGCTTTTCTGGGAATGTATCCCACAACTCTGGTATCTCTGACATCTTGGGGTCTCGAACACAATCCAGGCTTCACCTTCACAGCTTCACATAATGGCTTTTTTGTGCCTCCATGCTTGTATTGACTGTCCTTCTAAATACCTTGCTTCAGTGGCTTTCCTTACTTGTGGAGGAAGATTCCTCAACCTCTTTCCCATATCCTTCTTTATTCTAAATTCAAAAACACCTGGCCCAAGCTACTACGTTCTTCAACTTCTGGACCTGGATCCTGGGCCTCTCCTTCACTTGCATTTACTAGTTCAATAGCTGTATACCATGTACCAGGGGATTTGCTAAATTTCTCAAATAAGTACACCACATCTGCCACAGCAGCTGAAGTCAGAGTGACTACTTAATTAAGTTTCCAATAGTCAACTGTCATTCTCCACAATCCATCTGTCTTTTGTACTGGCCACATAGGAGAGGTAAAGGGAGATGTGGTGGGAATCACCACTCCTGCATCTTTCAAATCCTTGATGTCGTCACTAATTTCTGCAGTTACTCCCAGGATGTGATACTGTTTTTGATTCACAATTTTCTCTGGCTGAGTCAACTCTGAAGGCATCCATTTAGCCTTTCTAACCATAATAGTCCTCACTACACAGGTCAGAATGCCAACTTCTATTATTCCAATTATACATTCTGAAACTGGGGAAAGTTTCAGAGGAGAAGAATATTAGTAAGTCATACTTTGGCAAGAATGTGCCTGCCTTTTGTCCTTGTACTAAAAAACTTCTGGATATTTTGAAGAGTTTTTCATTGATGGTGTCAGCAGAGATTTCAGGAAAGCCTGGTATTGACTGTTTCACGTGGTTATCAGAAATCACTCTTATGAAGATCTATAATTAAAAAGAGCACCTAGGTGTGTGTGTGTGTGTGTGTGTGTGTGTATGTGTGTGTGTGTGTGTGTGTGTGTGTGTGTGTGTGTGTGTAAAAGGATTTATTAGAATGGCGTATAGACTGTGGTCTAAACTAGCAATGGCTGTCTCCCAAGAGAAAGCCCAAGAATCTAGTAGTAGTTCAATCCATGAGGGTGTGTGTCTCAGCTGGACTTTAATATATGTGAGAACCCAAGGTAGGTTCTAGTATTGGGGATGTGAGGGTGAGAGTAAGCAGGAAAAGAGCAAAAGCTTTCTTCCTTGTCCCTTGTTTAGGCTGCCAAAAGAAGGTTTGGCCCAGATTAAAGGTGGATCAGCTGACCTCAAGTGATAGTGGATTTAAGGTGGGGTCTTCCTACCTCAAATGATCCAGTTAACAAAAAATCCCGGTGTACAGGTGTACCTGGAAGCTTACGTTTTTAATTAATTCCAGATGTAGTCAAGTTGACAACCAAGAATAGCCATCACACAGCCCACATGCCAACCATTACCAGAATGATCTGTTCAATAGGCAGCTCTTACAATTCTTTAACGGCTTCCTATGGTGATTGCAGCCCCATTAAAAAATAACTGGAGATCCTTCCTGGACTAGGCCTTGTCAGCCTCTCTAAGTTCATGTAAATCTCCAGTACCATGTGTTTCAATTACCCTCAACAGTAGGTAGTCTCCCAAATTCTTCTAGATTTCACAGCCTGACAATGTACCTGGAATACAGTCAATCTGTGTTGGATTTTATGCATTGTCCTAATGTACTTGAAGCTGAACCAAGGTGAACTGAGGGACTCTCAGGAAGATGTGAGATTCTGCTGAGAAATTTTATGTTTGTTCTATCTCACTGATAAAGGGTCATTCAAGACCTCAAGTTCTAATTAGTCTTACAAGAATATTTTGTTTAAGATATATATTTTTAATTGAGTTTGATATTTAAATGTACAGTCTGTAACATAAGCCTAAAAATCTTGCATGAGCTCCAACTAGGCACAGACCCCTCTAGCCACCTGTGCATACCTATGGACTACACCTAGCTATCCTCAGGTCACCAACCTGGCACAGCTCAAAAGCCTGTCTTCCAGGCTTGGGGTGATCAATGGTAGAACAAGTGCTTAGCATGTATAGAGATCTGGGTTCAATGCATAGCACCAAACAAACAAACCCAAGCCAGAAACAAAAGCAAAAGTAAACAAAGACAAAGCCATGTCTGTAATCACTTTAAACGGAAAAAGACACCATGCAGCCGGGCATTGGTGGCACACGCCTTTAATCCCAGCACTCAGGAGGCAGAGGCAGGCAGATTTCTGTGAGTTTGAGGCCAGCCTGGTCTACAAGAGCTAGTTCCAGGACAGCCTCCAAAGCCACAGAGAAACCCTGTCTTGAAAGAAAAAAAAGTTGCCATGCATTTTAGCAGAAACTTGATAGGTACATCACCAGATCTTTCCATTCCTTTCTTCTTCTTTTGGCAGTGAGTCTTCCTAACACTTGATCTAAGTATGTAACTACGTCTATAAAGGCCTCGGGACTGATGCAACAAAAAGTCTCTGACCTACCTTCCAACTTCTCACTTCCCTTGAGGTGGTGATATTGGGAACTACAGAAATTCTGGGGCACAAAAAAAGAAGCAGTCGGTAGAAAACAGATTTTGTGTGGGAGAATATGCAAAGCCATGTAGACTTCAGGGTTTGTTACCAGAGCATAGCATAGGTTACCCTAGCTATTATTACTGTATTAGCCAATAGCCCATCTTAATCAAAAAGTTTAACTTACTATTACATAATATTAAAACTTAAGGTCTTTTGCAGTATCAATATGAGTTTCAATCATATAATTATGTATGAAAATATAAATTTAACAGATAATACAGATATTTGGCAATATCTGGAGTGGAACTCTCTACCTCAAACTGTGCCTCTTAATGGTATCGAAGTGGAAGGATACTAATATATCACTAACTGCCTCAAAGATCTCAGAAAAATCTTATACCAGGTCATTCCTTTTCTGATGATTGTCATTTCTTCTGTATTTGTATTTTTTCCAAAGGAATCATTGCTGTTGATTTCACAAGTGTGTATGCTAACTTCTGAAATATATTGATACATCAGTTCATAAAGTTAGGAATAACATTAACAACTAGGAATGCTCAGTTGATGAATACATCTAATACTTCATTCATATAAAGATTATAAACTATATCTAATATTTCCAGGCAGAAACTATCAATTTCATTTCATCCATGAGTAGAAAAAGTGAACAGCAAGAATAAAGAAAACACATGCACATGTAACTGCCCCCATTTCTATTCTTCCTTGTAATTAACTTCATTAAGTCCTAAGCAAACTTTGAAAGACAGGTGAAACACAGCAGAGGCAATCCCTAGGAGAGGGAATTGAAAAGTAACTGTCAGAGCATGTTATACATATCTAACATTTCAGGAACCAAAAAGAAAGTTTTTATAATTTTCTTTTCAAGAAAGTCCATTCACAATCTGCGGGCTGTCATTTTGTCTTGTTGACTGTGTGTGTCCTTTGCCATACAGAAGCTTCTCAGTTTCAGGAGGTCCCATCTATTAATTGTTGATCTCAGTGTTTGTGCTACTGGTGTAATGTTCAGGAAGTGGTACCAATTCGTTCAAGGGTATTTCCTACTTTAGAAACAAGTTCAGTGTGGCGGGATTTATGTTGAGATCAGCAGCTGGGGGAAGTAGAAGCAGACACCCACATCTAATCTTTGAACTAAACTGAAATCCATTTGCGAAGAAGGAGGAGTGATGAGCAAAGGGGTCCAGACCAGGCTGGTGAAACCCACAGAAACAGCTGACCTGAACAACGGGGAGCTCCTGGTCCCTAGACTGATAGCTGGGGAACTAGCATGGGACTGATCCAGGCCCCCTGAATGTGGGTGTCAGTGAGGAGACCTGGGAAATCTATGGGGCCCCTTGTAGTGGATCAGTACTTATCCCTAGCATAGGAATGGATTTTGGGAACTCATCCCACATGGAGGGATACTCCCTGAGCCTAGATGCAAGGGGGTTGGCCTAGGCCCTATCCCAAAGAATATGACAGATCCTGAAGACCCCCCCTGATGGAAGGCCTCACCCTCCCTGGGGAGCAGAAAGTGTATGGGATAGGTAGGGTATTAGTTGGGGACAGGGGAGGAGGAGAGGGAGGGGGAATTGGGATTGACATGTAAAATAATCTTTCTAATTCAAATAAAAAATTTTAAAAAAGAAAAACAATATGGAGGTTTAGACATAAAACTAAATGGAGTTCTACCATATGATCCAGCTGTCCCACTTCTGGATATGTATCTGAAAGAAATGAAATAACCATACTAAAGAAAAAATAAAGTCCATTCACACTTTCCAAATCACACTGAAATTTTAGGCAAAAATGTCCAAAGTTTAGGTGAGAGATCAAAACTTTAAACACACACTAGCTGTCAAGAATTTCTCTTCCCACATAAGCAACATAAAGCTGTCCACCAGATTTTGTGGTTATTACCAGTGATAGAACTAATTGGGGTAAATGATTTGGCAATAATGTTTAGGGAAAAGAAAGTAATTGTACAATAATTTTGCCTTTAAAAACAAGGGAGAAAAATCAAAAGTTCTTTGTTTTAGTTATACATTACTATGTAGCAATAAACATATATAAGGAGTCTAAAGCCTAGCGGTGGTGGCACGCGCCTTTAATCCCAGCACTCCGGAGGCAGAGGTAGGCGTTTCTCTGTGAGTTCAAGACCAGCCTGGACAGGCTCCAAAGCCACAGAGAAACCCTGTCTCAAAAAGCATATATATGTTCTAACTCCAACTCACCCAGATGATTCTAGCTCAGAGACTCTCACAGTTCTGCAGTGGATGATAGAGTAAGAATCCACTTCCAAGTACAATCAAGGTATGGAAGGTTTACCAACAACCTCATGTGTAGCCTTTCAAGGACTGTGTCATGACATGGCAGTTGGTTTCTCCCAGAGAAAGATATTTGAAAGAATGTTCAAAACAGATTTAAAGCTTTTGAAGCCTAATGCTAGAATTTCCATCTCATCACTTTGGCCCTTAAAGGGAGTCAATGAGTTCAGCTCACACTCAATGAAGGGACTTAGGCAAGAGTGTGGATACCAGGGAGAATAGATCATTGCAAATATCTTTAAAATGGGAGAGAGAGCTGTTATATTTTTAAGTGAGAGGAAGAGTTGAGTTCAGAAATTGGAAATAACTCTTGCCATCTGTTGGATGGCATAGACTGCATGGGCTGTTGTATAGCAGGAAATGGAGAACCATGGAAGACTCATCTTAGAGTACCAAGTGCCATGATTAAAGCTATGCATTCAGATGGCATAGAACAGTTTTAGGTTTATAATGTTTAATATCTTGGAGTAGACTATAAGACAATGAGGACAAATGTTTGCTTCTTTGAGAATGAAGCATCAGAACCTGACCACTGAAAGTGTTCACAAGGAAGGCCTTGACATTCCTGACCATTTCCTGGCTGCAAGATCCAGTGAGAACCAACCAGAGGAGATGGTAGTCAGGAGGAATCCATGATAGGTGGGATGACTGTGACCTAGTAACCTCAGTACTGCAGAGCTGCAGCTGTCCATAGTACTTTTTCTGGGGGAGACTAGTACTCTGAATGGTTGGAAATGCTATTAATTAACAGAACAGGGACTGGCAAGAGGATGGGTTGGTAAAGTGAAGACAGGAAAGAACTGAATGTTGATGTCTAAAAGATGCCTCAAGACATGGCTTGGATATAGAAGTCAATGGTAAATAAGCCGAAGACATTTCAGAAAGAAGTCTGAAGCTAGGAAAGTGAGGTGATGACTGTCCATTTGTTGTTGTATCCAGATGAGCCTCATTAGCTTCTAACTGTTTTCTTACACTGTAGCCTATATTAACTGTGTGTTCTGTGATCCAGAGTGGAGTTTTGTTTTTTTTAATAACTCTCAACTCTCAATTTTGTGGAAGTTCAATGGATTCATAGAAAAGAGCCCTTTTCTTTTATTAAACCATGGTCTCATCTTGTAGTCTACACAGGCTCAGAACTAGTGAGCTCCCTCCACTGCTTCAACCTAGTGGAGGGTGTTCTTTTGTTGATGCCAGTCTATTAATAATTCCTTCTCATTTGTATCAATATCTGCTATTTAATTTTACTTCCATCAGATGCTGAAAGATAAAAATCCTCTATGCACGCTTGTATTTCTATTAAATTCTTTTTTCTCCATTTTTAAATTTAAATTAGAAATGAGATTGTTTTACATGTCAATCCCAGTTCCCTCCCCCTCCCCTGCCACCCACTAACTCCCTATTCCATACCCTTTCTGCTTCTCAGGGAGGGTGAGGCATTCCATGGGGATCTTCAGAGTCTGTCATATCATTTGGAGCAGGGCCTAGACCCTCCTCTGTGTGTCTAGGCTGAGAAAGTATCCCTCTGCGTGGAATGGATTCCCAAAGTCCATTCATATGCTAGGGATAAATACTGCTTCACTGCCAGAGGCCCCATAGATTTCTGAGGCCTCCTCACTGACACCCATGTTCATGGGGTCTGGATCAGTCCTATGCTGGTTTCCCAGTTATCAGTCTGGCGACCACGAGTTCCCCCTTGTTCAGGTCAGCTGTTTCTGTGGGTTTCACCAGCCTGGTCTTGACCCCTTTGCTCATCACTCCTCCCTCTCTGCAACTGGATTCCAGTTCAGTTCAGTATTTAGCTGTGGGTGTCTGCTTCTACTTCCATTAGCTGCTGGATGAAGGCTCTAGGATGGCATATAAGGTAGTCATCAATCTCATTATCGGGGGAAGTGTATTTAAGGTAGCATCTCCACTATTGCTTAGATTGTTAGGTGGTGTCATCCTTGTAGATCTCTGGACATTTCTCTAGTGCCATATTTTTCTTTAAACCTATAAAGGCTCCTTCTATTATGGTATCTCTTCTCTTGCTCTCTCTCCTCTATTCTTCCCTTGACTTGATCTTCCTGCTCCCTCCTGTCCTCCTCTCCCCTCCTCTTCTCCCCTTCTCATTTTCCTAGCTCCCTTTCCCCTCCCCACAAGCTCCCAATTTGCTCAGGAGATCTTGCCCCTTTCCCCTTCTCTAGGGGACCATTTATGTCTCTCTTAGATGCCTCCTTGTACTACTACTAGGATTAGCTTATCTGGTGGTGTGGATTGTAGGCTGTTAATCCTTTGCTCTATGTCTAAAATCTATATATAAGTGAGTACATACCATTTTTGTCATTTTGTGATTGGGTTACCTTGATCAGGAAAGGTTCTTCTTGTTCCATCCATTTGCCTGTGAATTTCAAGATTCCGTTTTTTTTTTTTTTTCCTGCTGAGTAGTACTCCATTGTGTAAATGTACCACATTTTCTCTATCCATTTTTCAGATGAGAGGCATCTAGGCTGCTTCCAAGTTCTGGCTATTACAAATTATGCTGCTATGAACATAATTGAACAGATGTCCTTGTTGTATGAATGTTCATCTTTTGGGTATATGCCTGAGAGTGGAACTGCTGGATCTTGTGATAGACTGATTCCCATTTTCCTGAGGAGTCGCCATACTGATTTCCAAAGTGGCTGTACAAGTTGGCACTCCCACCAGCAGTGGAGGAGTGTTCCCCTTTCTCCACATCCTCTCCAGCATAAACTGCCATTGGTGTTTTTGATTTTAGCCATTCTGACAGGAGTAAGTTGGTATCTCAGAGTTGTTTTGATTTGCATTCCCCTGATGGCTAAGGATGTTGAGCTATTTCTTAAGCGTCTATCAGCCATTTTAGATTTCTCTATTAAGAATTCTCTATTTAGTTCTGTACCCCACTTTTTAATTGGGTTATTTGGTGTTCTAGAAACTAGCTTGAATTCTTTGTAAATTTTGTAGATCAGCCCTCTTTTGGATGTGGGGTTGATGAATATCTTTTCCCATACTGTGGGTGCCATTTTTTCTTGTTGACTGTATCCTTTACCTTACAGAAGAGTCTCAGTTTCAGGAGGTCCTATTTATTAATTGTTGATCTCAGTGTCTGTGCTACTGGTGTAATGTTCAGCAAGCAGTCTCCTGTACTAATTCGTTCAAGGGTACTTCCCACTTTCTCTTCTGAGAGGTTCAGTGTGGCTAGATTTATGTTGAGTTCTTTGATCCATTCAGACTTAAGTTTTGTGCATGGCGATAGATATGGATCTATCTGCAGTCTTCTACATACCAGCATCCAGTTTTGCCAGCACCATTTGTTAAAGATGCTTTCTTTTTTCCATTGTATAATTTTAGCTTCTTTGTCAAAAATCAGGTGTTCGTAGATGTGTGGGTTAATATCAGGGTTTTCAATTGGATTCCATTGTTCTGTCTATTTTTGTGCCAATACCAAGCTGTTTTCAGGACTATAGGTCTGTAATAGAGCTTAAAGTCAGACATGGTGATACCTCCAGATGTTGCTTTATTGTACAGGGTGGTTTTGGCTAACCTGGGTCTTTTGTTTCTCCATATAAAGTTGAATATTATTCTTTCAAGTTCTGTAAAGAATTGTGCCAGTATTTTGATGGGGATTGCACTGAATCTGTAGATTGCTTTTGGCAAGATTGCCATTTTTAATATGTTGATCATACCTATCCAAGAGCATGGGAGATATCTTCTCGTATGGTCTCCTTGATTTTGCTTTGTACTTTCTGAATCTAAGTGTTCCTTCATGTACAACTTCATGATCTATACTTGAACCTTTTACCATGTTATCAGTTCTGATGTACTGAGTGCTTTTTGCCTGGAGGTCGATCTTCACTTACATTAATATTATTAGTGTGGCCCACTTTGTTTGCCTGCTTATCAATTTTTGTAGAATTATTTTATGTTTAAGACAAATGAAAAATATATAAAAATGATTGGTTTTAAAAATCAACCTTGAAATTGCTTTCATGTTGATTATATATAATATATATGCAATCATCATCAAATTAGTCTGTTAAATGCTATATTGTTTTTATATTGTTTTCCTTATCTTTCTGTGCTTTCTCCTGCTGATTCGTCATATTTTATATCCTTATATCTTCCACTGTGATTTGGACATGATGTGGCTGTGCTCTTACAACTAATCCAATATTAAAGAAAGCCATTTGTTGCTGAGAAAGCAGAAACTACAGAGAAGCAAAGCCAGAATTCCACTCATCCCAGGTACCTATCTAAAGTAAACAGGTTTGTGTGTATCTTCCAGAACATTTTCAGGAAATGTAGATGTATCTGTACATAAACACACAGCAGAACTCCTTATAGAATGAGGTTACAAAACCTTATCTGTGACCTGCTTGCATCTGCATATCATCTGACTATCTCTCATTTTCTTTATACAGTTTTTTAATAAATGTAATAGTTTCTCTATTGTGAACACACTCTATGAATTTTTTTGTTATTATAAATAATACCGTGATAAATAAGCCATCTTTGAACAGATGGGTATTTTCTTGGGATAAAATTGAAATAGTGAAATTAGTAAAGTTAAGTAACTATTCAGCCTTTTATATGTTATGTCAAACTACATTCTGGATGTGTTACACCAAATTTATGCCACATATGAGGAATATTTAATATTGTTTTTGGTCTTCATGAAATGCATAAGTGGTAATATACATTTTGTTTTAATTTCTTCGTGTGTGTGTGTGTGTGTGTGTGTATGAGAGAGAGAGAGAGAGAGAGAGAGAGAGAGAGAGAGAGAGAGAGAGAGAACATGTGCATATATCTGTGTATATACAAGGCATGCACATGTATATGGAGGTCAGGGACAACCTTCAGGGTTATTTCTCATGTGCCACTGACCTTCTCTTGCAATAAGGTCTCTCACTGGCCTGGAATACACCAAATAAGCCAGGCTTGCTTTTCAAGGAGTCACAGCAATCTGCCTATCTCTGTCTCCCAGCCCTGGCACCATAGGTGTGTGTCCCCACATTTGGCTTATTCCACACACATACATTGGGGGATCTGGAGATTGAACTCAAGTCCTTGTGTTTACAAAGCAAGCACCTAATGCACTGAGCTATTTCAGCAGCTTTCTTTTGGATTTCTTTTTTACTGGTTAAGTTTATCATTTTTTTAAAAAAATTCCATTTTATTTGTTTTGCGTGAATATTGTGACAGTTGTACACATCACAGTGTGCCTAGGCAAGTCAGAGAACAGCAGTAGTCAGTTATCTCCTTCTACAATGTAGGTCCTGAGGCCTGAACTCAAGTCTTGAGGTTCATCAGCAAGTACCTTTACTTGCTGATTTTTCTCACCCAAGATTAATATTTGTTGTCTGTGACATCAGCTACCAAGCTAACTCCCAATGGCTCCTGCCTCCTGGTAGTCATACCTGTGTAATTTTCTCACAGAGTATATCAGGACTGATCTGTATGATCAATAGAACATGACAGATGTAACAATCTATTGTTTAAGATACTAGGTTATATTTGACCATTTCAATTTGCATAAGTTGTGTATTCTTTATAATTGAACATACACTCAATTTGATGAAAAAATCCATGACTATTCTGATCCTCTTTGTGGTTACTTCTGACTCCTGTCTGCCTCCATTGTGGAGGGAATTAGCTTACATCCGATGAGCTGCTCTATGAGAAGGATGGAGGCCTTCTGTCCACAGTGAGAGAAATGCCGAGCTTTCCATCAGCTTCTGTGTAGGAAGGCCATCCACCCTGAGACAGAAAGGTAAGCTAGAATGCTATGCTTTATTTTTTTTTAGCTCAACACCAGTAACCATTCTAGGCAAACTGTTAAGACACTATCTTTCATGTAGGTCATCCAATCCCAGTCAAGTCTTCGGATGACTGCAGTACAAGCTGACATCTTACGTGTGACCTTTTATAAAGACCCTGAATACTAACCACCTGACTAAGTCCTCCAAAGATTTCTAACCATAAGAAACATTGAGAAATCACAAATAATCTATTACTTTAAGCTGCTAAGTTTAGGAACAATTTTGTTCCATAGAAATAATAAATATGTGAATTAATAACATATGATAAAGGTGATCATTTTATCCATTATAGGAAGATGGATTATTTGATCAATGATGTAGGTTCACCATAGGGAAATGAGATATATCTAATAAAGCAATAAGGAAGTGTATTTATGACACCTTAAAAATAAACCCACATATGTTCTAGAGGAGATTCAATGCATGTCAATAAAAACACACTCTTGCTCACCACCCTTCAGTATGCACACCTCTTTCACCTCTGCCTGTTCCCCTCCAGGTTTTAGTGAACACACTTCCTCAGGCAAGCCTATTGGAATCCTCTCTCCAGGCAACATTAAGCATGGATATGCAAATAGCTCTGTAGTAGGACTTCAAGTTCATTGACTCTCCACACAGATGTGGTACAGTTGATCTGGGGCATAAAGTAATTCTATCGAATATTTTTAGAAAACTCCAAAGCAATTTCAGTAGGGACAACAATATTTTACACACCCAACTATGGAGGAGCACAGATCACGTCTCACCAGAAGAGGGTGTGGCTCAAGCTGATGACCAGAGCCTTTATAAGATGGTGCTCAGAGAAAGTTATGGAGGCCAGGCTTCAAATGTTTACTAAGAAAAACAATTGGCTGCCCAAACTCACACCAAATGAGGTCATCACACTAGCAGACCATGCCCAAGAGGGGATAGGACACTAGATACATAATAGGAATATCTTTAAAATTATTGGGGAATACTTTTCCTGCCCTGTGATTTTTTTTTTTTTTTTTTACTTTAAGAGGGCTTTGCTGTTAAACAGTAAATGAGATCCTGCTTGAGTCTGCTTCTTGTTGTGTGTGATTGTCTCCGGGTTCCAGGGACACTGTGGGAAGGGGGAACAGGACTCTCTACCCTCTCCAACCTCGACCTAGGGGGTCCCTAGAGACCCCAACATCTGGTGCCCGAACAGGGACCTGAAGACCTCATCCTCAGACCGAACTAATCGAGTTTTTGGGTGAGTGAGACCTTAAGCATGAGTACTGCATCGTCCTCCAGATCATGTGTTAGACCCCCCCCCCGGAAAACTCAGGTATCCGGGGTCCCAGGCCACGACCGTGGTCACCCCAATCACCAGGCAGATTCGAGAGCTTGCTGCAAACTGCATGAGGCTTTATTGTTTTTTAACGAGCTAACCCCATGTTAGCTCGGGTCTTTTGTCCACCCACCATAGCGGTTGGCTACAAAAGACAGCTCCTAGGGGCTCCCGAGAGATCTTGTAGGGCAGCGTAAGGGGAGTGTCTAGGGGTATGCACAGGCTCAGGATTGGTGTGCCTCCAGGCATGGAGGGCTTGCCCTGTGTTGATTGGCCAACTGGTTGTTATGGCCCATACGCCCTCCCAGGGTGGTTGCTATGCTCTGTGCCTCATTGCTGTGCACCCTGGGTGCTGTATACCCAGGGTCTTAAAGCATAGAGCCACCAGCTAACTTTTGGTTGGTTCCTTGTCACGAGGCAGGCGTCAGACCTCTAAGTGACCAAGGCAAGGTTACTGTCATGGCTGCCGAAATGGGGAGCTGGTCCCTTCAATGCTCGCCTCATGCAGATTGGAGCAGATGGATACCTCGGCACAAAAAACCTGGCAGGACATCACCACCCTTGCTCCTTGGGTTGAGGCCTCAAACCTGTTTTCCTCTCACTCGTGGGAACTAGTGGAGAAACTAGCGAGAAAAAGGGGAAAACATTTTAGTATAGTCCCTCCCTTGGGTTTCTATCCAGTAATATCTGCCCTTAAGTCCACCTTTCACCCAGACTCCCTTCCCCCACACCTCCGGTGTGGTGTGTACTAGACCCTGTGAATCGGGGCCTGAGTCGGAGAACTGCCCCCCTGGGGAATACCAGGTGGGAAGAGGAGGAGGATGACTGAGCAAAATTTGTGAGGGAGAGGGAATCTCCCATTGCAACTGAAACAATGGAAGTAAAAATGAAAGTAAGCCATCAGCTCCACCTGGGGAGAAGCCCTCTCCCTATAGGAGACAACAGAAGAAGTGGGCACAGCCTCAACGTGCTAACCCCACCCCCAGGAAATCCAGAGAACTCTCCCTGCACCTCTTTGAGACGGGAATTTAGGAATCCCTAGCCTTAAGGTCTCCTTGAGGGGGAGGCTTCTGCCGCCAAGCCTGTGTACACAGACTGGGCCCCGTGCCTGCTTTTCCCGTTAACCTTGCCGCCGCTAGGCCAGAGAGACCCTATGAATGGTACCAAAGGTTTTGTGGAAGGCCGGCCTAACCCACCGTGGGCCCTGATGCACCTACAAGATATCACCTATCATCCTTGTGTGCCCAAAGATTGGTAGAAGAACTTCTGCCTTATGGAAGGTCACAATAGTTGAAGGACTACAGCCCAAGATGACCATCTTTATAGGAGGGTAAGAGATTTCACTGCCTCTTGGACTCAAGGGCAGCCAGAACCATCCTCCATAAGAAGTGGTGCCCGCTGACTGGGAACTTATTGTGGATGGAATCCACAGTCCTTGGGGTTAGTGGCAGCACCCCCTCATAGGCAGTCACCCTAAAAACATGGGTTAGCCCAGAAGAGGAGCAAGGACACTTCAGACCCCTTGTTGTCAAAGGGATGCTTCACAACCTACTGGGACAGGATGTGCTAGGCCAGATGGACATGGTCCTCACCACAGACCACCGAGCCTTCTATGAGGACACATTAAAAAAGGAGAGGCATAATGAGCTCTCAGATGACCTTGAGGAGATCGCTCCCAAGGATTTCTTTAACTTACACAATTACAACAAGGAGCCCAAGCAGCCCGTTAACCCTTACCCCAAATCCTAGAGGCCACTGTTCCCCATGTTCCCCCCATTCAATGGAAACCGGTGGGCCCGTGAGGGTGAAGCAGTGGTCATTAACTCTAGACAAGCTCGTGGCCCTTAAGGAGGTGGTGGCAGATCAATTGCTTTGGGGACACATATGCCCTTCCACAAGTCCACAGAACACCCCAGTATTTGTTATCAAAAAGGCATCAGGTACTTGGAGACTACTTCAAGATCTCTGAAAGATTAATGAGAGAAAGGAGTTGGTAGGGACCCCCTGAGGGGGCTCCCATGGATTCCTGCCATCCCCTCCCACTTCTCATTGTGTGTTATTGATATTAAGGATTGCTTCTTCTCAATCCCTCTCCACCCGGAGGATTGTGAGAAGGTTGCCTTCTTTGTCCCTTCTCTTAACTATGGCCAGCCCGATGAGGGGTATGAATGGTGAATGGTTGGTACTTCCCCCCAAATGGCTAATAGCCCTGTCTTCTGCCAAACATATTTAATGGAGATCCTGTCACTTGTCAGGAGACACAGCCCTTCTATACATGTACATGGATGATTTAATCTTGGGACATGAGGACCCTAAAGGGTTAGAGAGGTTACTAAACCAGGTCATCGACACCTTACAGGCAACAGGGTATACGGTGGCACCAACCAAAGTACAGAGGGTGCCCCCTTTTAAAATCCCGGGGATCCATCTGATGCTGGCCAATGCCCAACCTCTTAAATCACAATTGCACTTCCCACTTGGTTAACGATCAACCACCTCCAAAAGATAATGGGAGTGATTAACAGGCTACTCCCCTGGCTGGGCATCCCAAAGGAGGATCTGACCCCCAGACATTCGATGCTCCAGCAGGGAAGCTCATCCCAAACCCTAGAATTAGGACCAGAGCACTTCCTAATCACAAAGCAGATTCAGGCCTTGATAGATATGGCCTCCCTAGCCAGCTTCTCAGCTGAGCTTCCCCTAGAGCTCTGGGTGTTAAGGAGGCCTTCCCTCTTTACCATAGTCTTAACGCAAAAAAGAAAACCTCTACCATGGCTCCATCCCTCTACAGGAGGAGCCCCGAGGGTCTATTCCATGGCTGATCAGCTGGCTGATTGCATTGTTCTTGGGAGGCAGACCGCCTATAGACATTATGGCATAGACACCATGACCATCATCTCCCCCCTCAGGCTAGAGGGTATGGATTGGCTCCTCTGGTACAACAGCTAGATGTCCATAGTCCTAGAGGGATTTATGGGCCTCTTCTCTTACCATTACAGACTTTCAAAATGGCCCAAGCTGTATTCTAGCCTGCCACTACAAATACCTGCCCTAATATCCACTACCCTTCTTACCCAAGCTCCCTTTGTATTTACTGATGGGGGTAGACTGGGAGTGGCCTTTGTAGGCTTCTGCAAAGATCAGGAGGAGCCAATCTCAATGGGGTTTATGCCAGTTAAAGGATCAGCACAGTTCAAACAGCTTTTCACTGTATATATGGCACTACAGCGCCACCTGCAGGCCTTCAATTTGTTCACAGTCAATATGTGACTAGGTTGATCCCTTCTTCCCTTGTTCAGGCATACATAAGGCTGGATGGCAACCCCATTGCTGCCCTAATGTTGTCCACACAGAGCCTCCTGGAGGCCTGTGATAAGCCTCTCTTTGTACAATGTATAAAAAGTCACACCTCTTTCCCTGGCTTCATAGTCAAGGGAAACGCCTGGGCATCAGGAGGCCTCTAAACTTCATGAACTAACCCATATCACCTGGAGAGGCCTACAACTTAGGTTTCCCCATATCCTCATGTCAGACCTAAAGAAAATAGTACATTCATGCAAGTCGTGCCACCCATTTCTTTGGGCCCCGCCTAGCCAACCAGTGGGAACAAATCCCAGAGGGTTTAGGCCAAATACTATTTGGCAGACTGATGTTATCCACTTCCCCCTTGGGGGAAACTAAAATACACATTCATGTCTATAGACACTTTCTCAGGAGCCTGTTGGCCACTGCTCATACTAGGGAGAGAGCCAGACATGCCCATTCACACTTTCTACAATGCTTTGTCATTCTGGGCATACCTACTCAAGTTAAGATTGATAATGGCCCATGTTTTACCAGCCAAGTTTACAAAGCTTTTTCAAGGACTGGAATATCCAACATATAACAGGTATACCCTACAATCCCCAAGGGCAGGCCATAATAGAAAGGCATAATCAAGTTCTCAGAGAACAACTAAACAAACAAAAGGGGAGAGCTAGTCCCCATATACAAGTAGTAATGCTAACTGTTAATATTTTAAATTTTCAAAAAGATAAAGCACAAAATAGATTCCAAAAACACTGGGGACAATAGGATCCAGGAGCCAAGTTGTTGACATGATGGAAGGACCCCCTGACTTCACAATGGAAAGGACCAGACTCCCTCCAAATGATGGCACAGGGGTATGGGTGCATCTACCCTATAGGCTCACTTTCCCACTCCTCCCAGGGAATTTCACATGCTTGAATCATAAGTCAAAACGGGAGATGGGGAGCACATCAATGTGGCATAACTGTCTCCAGGTGCATAATTCCATTTGGTAGTTAAGGCCACAGGCAGAAGGAACCTTCTGGCTATGTGAACAGATGGGGCTCAACCCCTGTATATATGGGCCATTACTTATAGGTAGGGGAGAAAGGTGTGCTCTGGTCACACTTCTCCCCCATGCCCTCTATGGGGGAGATGATGAAGTGTTGTTAAGGCTAAACCATTGCCAAAAAAGAGAGCCCCTAACTGTTATTGTGATAACAACCCTCATTGGGCTTGGGGCCACGGGTGGGTGCTGCTCTGGGAGCTACCTCTCTGGACTAGGGATTAAAAGAACTGAGGACACAAACAGGTGTCAGCCTGGATAAGGTAGAGGTTAGCCTAAGTATTTACAAAAGTCTTTAGCCTCCCTGGCTAGAGTGGCTTTATGAAATAGGTGCGGGCTAGATTTGTTGCTGCTGGAAAGAGGGGATTGTGCAAGGCTTTGGGGGAGGAATATTGTTTTTATGCAGACCATTCCAGCATGATCACAAAACCTTTAGACGACCTCCATAAAGACATCAATACATACTATACACAAGACAAGGGTTGGTGTGAAACATGGTTTTCAGCTTCCCCCTGCCTGACCACCCTGATATCTAATTTACTCTGGCCGTACCTCATCTTAATTATGATTCTGATACTTGGACCTTGCGTCCTTAATAAAATAATTACCTTTGTGAGAAAACAGATAAATGAGGTACAGCTTATGACTTTGAGGGTCCATTATGACCACCTGCAGGATATCGGGCCGTAGGCCCTCCCCACCTCACCCCTAGTTCGATAAACTCCTACCTCAAAATGCAAATGAGGTTCACAGGGAGGGGAGGATGTCATTCCCCCTTCCGAGGGGTAGGCATCACTCTCCTTGAGGGTTGCCTTAACTGGTGGCCAAAAATGGACTAAGACTGGTCTAAACAAACAAAAATGGGGAGATGTGGAGGAGCACAGATCATGTCCTGCCAGCAGGGGGAGTGGTCTGAGCTGACAACCGGCGCCATTACAAGATGGCACTAGGAGGAAGCTATCGAAAGGCTTCAAGTAATACCAGAGAAGGTCATCACATTAGCAGACCGTGCCCAAGAGGGGATAGGACACTAGATACATAATAGGAATATCTTTAAAGTTATTGGGTAATAATTTTCCCGCCCTGAGGTTTTTTTACTTTAAGAGGGCTTTGCTGTTAAACAATAAAGGAGATCCTGCTTAAATTGACTCCCTGTTGTGTCTGATTGTCTCCGGGTTCCAGGGAGGCTGTGGAACAGGCAAACAGCACACTCTACCCTTTCCAACCTCGACCCAGAGGGCCCCTAGAGACCCCAACAGCCAACAGTAGGTAAGTTTCCTATTTAAACACATCCTTAACAGCATTTGTTGTCACTTGATTTCTTTTTATTTTAGTAATTCTGACTGGGATGAGGTGGAATCTCTAAAGAATTTTAATTTGAACTTCCCTGAGAACTAAGTATGTTGGACACTTTTCCAATTATTTATTACACATTGGTATGTAGGGATATTTTGTTTGTGATCTAACAAATAAAGCTTGCCTGAAAATCAGAGTGCAGAGCTAAGCCACTAGTTAGCCATAGAGGCCAGGCAGTGGTGGTACACACTTTTAATCTTAGCACTCGGGAGATAGAGGCAGACAGATCTCTGTGAGTTCAAGGCCACCCTGGGATACAAGATACTGAATCAGTCTAAAAGAGAAGCAGAGTGAAGCGGTGGTGGCTCACACCTTAAATCTGGCACTAGGGAGGTGGAGAGGAGAAATGATATGGCTGGACGAAGAGAGTCTTGGGCTCGATTTTCAGCAGGGTAAATAAATGAGTGAATAGATTAAAAGGCACAAAACCTACTGGAATGGCTCTTTTCAAACTTTAGCAGTGCTTTGATATGCTAAAAACAAGTCAAATCAAATCTGAGGCCACATTACTCCATTCTCTGGGGCCTCTGTCAAACCTAGATATAGACCTAGCTTTCCTCCTCCCTGTGGACCCTCTTAGTCCTCCTTTCTAGCCAATTCTCTTTCCATAGTGTCAGCCACAGATACCTAGAAACACTTTCTACCTGCTATCTCCAGTGACCACCAAGGCTGGGACTCAAGTGGGCAATTTTCTATCTCCTTTGTTTCCTCCATTGCAGTCTCTCCAGTTTCACCTGAGTCCTGTAGCAGACTGATTGCAGATACCATTCCTCCCACCTTAACTCTATTCACCCAAGAGTCAAACTCTGGGGACAGACCCAAAGTCCCCCTAGCCCTTTCATCTCTGATTCTCCAGATTACTCTTTGTGTTACTACAAACTACTTGCAGGAAGCATTCTTCCCCTGGGTCACAGTCTTATTCTGGTGTATAAAATTTCCCCAGTTCTTTCTCGAAGTGAAAGACCCCTCAGAGGCTCAGGCCCCCAGGATCTCTGCCCAGGACCTCGACGCCTCCAATTACCAGGCAGAGTCGAAAGCTTGATGCAAACAGCAAGCGGTTTTACTGCAGTTGTTTAACGAGCTAACCTGGAGTTAGCTTGGGCCTTTCAAAAGACTCCGAGAAGCCACAGCATAGAGATCTTATAGGGCAGCGTAGGGGGAGTTTCTAGGGGTACGCACAGGCTCAGGATTGGTGTGCCTCCGGGCTTGAAGGGCTTACCCTGTGTTGATTGGTCAACTAGTTGTTATGGCCCATAGGGCCTCCCAGGGTGATTTCTATGCTCTGCGCATCATTGCTGTGCACTTGTCTGTAAAGCACACCCAGAGCCATAAAGCATAGCACCACCAGCTAACTTCTGATTGGTTCCTTGCAACAAGGCAGGTATCTGGCCTCCTGGTGACCAAGGCAAGGTCAGGCAAGCACATGCTAGGCTGTTATGGCTGCCAAAATAGGGAGGCATCTGACCCCCTAGGCAAGGTCAGGCAAGCACGTGCTAGGCTGTTATCGTTGCCGAAATGGGGAGCTGGTCCCTTCAGAAGCCTCTCTGCTTTTTCACCTAGACTTTCTTTTTTATTTGATTTCTTTATTATTTGGGAGTTTCACATCATGCATCCCAATTTTGCTCACCTCCAAGTACCCCATATCCTCTCCTCACCCCTGCAGTGCCCTCCCACAAAAAGAAAATAAAACAAAGTAAACAAGAAAAGAAACAAAAACAAGAACAAAACAAACTAAAACAAAAACAAAACAACCAAAACCTCTTTGCTTCTCCTGTCCTGCCTCTCCAACACCTATTCATTTGTTCTGGTGGTGTTGGGAACCTTGGTGTATCATAGAGTATATTTGTGGGGTGTTCAGACCCTGCTTGAACACCCTTTGGGGGAGGGGGTGAGAAGATGCAGCACCAAGGACTCAGACACTGGAAGTCAGTGTGCAGAGCATTCTGCAGACTCCTTTATTAAGGAAGTTAGACCTGCCTTTATACCCCTTCCCAAGGTCCCATTGACTCAGATGGCTGACTCTGCTGCATTGCCATTTCCTCATTGGTGTCTCTGTTCAGGTGTCTCCTCATCAGCAGTCTCTGGGCATAGAGGCAGGCTTGGCTCAGGGAGGAAGTGCCTGCCCGGCATGCTCATGCAGACTGGCCTGCAGCTTGGTTAGGCTGGCTGCAGTTTCTCCTACACCTGTTAGCATTACTAGCAAATGTTCACTGCAATGAGTCACTGGTCTGGTTCGAGGCCTCTGGTTTCTGATACACCACCTTAACTGGATCCTTACCTGAACTCCTCTGGAGTATTCTGTGGCTGCCCCGAGCCATGGAGATCCTGCCAGTACTATTCAGCAGGACCAGTCCCTTCACCAGCTCCAGCAGGTCCTATATGGGGTAGATGCTAGGGTGGGCCAACCCAAAGCCTGACTGTATGGATGGTAGCTGAGCTAGCTGGTCAGTCCACTCTCACCTATAGTGAGAGGTTGGGCCATCTCTCTGGATCGCAGGGCCCAGCTCTCCTGTGAGGGTCAGGTCCAGCTCTCTTGCTGTAGTGTCTAGTGAGAGGCAAGGCCAGCTTTCCCAGGGCCAGCAAAGGGGTGGGGTTGGTTGAACATGGTCTTCTGATTTCATCTCTCACATAGTTCCTAAGACCCTCTGAGGTGACATGGTCCATAGACATCAACATAGACCTCAGCTACAGCTGGACCATGGACCCAGACATGTCCCTTGGCAGCAGCTTGGGCCTGGATGACATCACTGCTTTGGGTGGAAGCACTGGCCACTCAGGTCGGGATGGTTCTGGTGATCATATGGCCACCGGACACCACCAAGGCCTCAGGTTGTGGCCCCAACCCTGGGTTTCTATGCAAACTTTAGTGGCAATATGGGACTCAGACTTCAGCACAGACCCCAGCCATAGTAGGAACATGGACCCAGACATTGTCCTTGGAAATAGTCTGGATGTCACCATTGCCCCAGGTGGCAGTGCAGGCCATTTAGATTGGCACAGACCCCAGAGGCAGTATAGCCCTCAGACACCAACACAGCCCCCTATCTCAGAGTGTCTGCAGGTCCTTTGATGGTAATAAGAGCCCCAGGTATCAGCACAGACCCTGGCTGCAGTAGGGTAACAGACCCAGACATGGCCCTCAGCTGCAGGTCTGGCCTGGATGTTGCCATGGCATTGAGTATCAGTGTAGGCCACTCAGATCCCCATGTATCCTGGCCTTCAGACACCAACCTGAACTCAGGTGGCTGATCTGACTCTGGGCATCCTCTTGGCCCTCTGTGACAACAGGAGCCACACATGTCAAGTCAAGCCCTGGCTGCTACAGGTCCACAGACCCAGACATGACCTTCAGCAGTAGCTTGGGCCTGGATTATACCATAGCCCCATACAAGTCACTCAGATCTGTATGGCTCCTGCTGTGGCTCAGACTCCAACCAGGTTGTAGGCTCCAGCCTAGATCCCAGGCCTCTGTGTAGGTCATAGTGGCAACCTGTGCCACAGACTTCAATACAGACCCAAGGTGCAGTTAGACCATGGACCCAGACATTCTCAGACAGTAGCTGGGCCTTGTTGACATTCTAGCTCCAGATGGTATTCCTGGCCACTCATATCAGGATGACTCTAGCAGCAGCATGGCCCCTGGAAACCAAGAAGGTCACAGGTTGCAGCCATCACCCCAGGCTTCATGTAGCCTTTAGTGGCAACATGGGCTATGGGCATCAACATAGACATCTTGGTTGCTGTAGGACCATGGACCCAAACATGGTCCTTGGCAGCAGCCTGAGTTTGGCTGTCACCATGGCCCCAGGTAGCAGTGAGGGCCACTGTTGATATCCTGGATGCTCCCTCTCCCCAGGTCCTGGGCAACCTGGTCCTGTTCTTGCTCCTGACTCCTCTCCTTGTCCTGCCCTAGTGGTTTCTCCTCAGCACCCACCTGTCACTCTGCACTAGCCCTCTCCTGGGCCTGGGCCTTCTCCTTAGGGAACCTTTCCTGGTCCATGGAACTCTCTAATCCTCAAGCTCTCTCCCCACCCCAGGATTGCTCTTCTCTGGGCTACCTTCCCTCACCCCAGGATCCATCTTTGACAGGTAATCACTCCTCTCTGACAGCTGTGAAAAGTTGCATGGCTGCATAAGGACTCTGCATGAAGAAACCATGTGGAACTGGGGCCTCGCAGAGCTGGAGTTATGGCAGCTCCATAACTCCAGTTTCAACAGACCCAACTGCTGATACATGTTATAATCTGCTCCTGTTCCCTATATAAGCAAGCACCTCCTGCCTGTTCGGTTAACACCTACCCCTCCCTTTGCTCCCTTTCCCAACAAACACCATAAGGGTTTGTTGAGTTTGGTGGATAGCGTTGCATTGCCCGAAGCTGCAGCAAAGAACAACAGCCACCCAGATCGGCATGACTCCAGTAGCAGAGTGGCCCGTGGACCCAAACACAGCCCTAGAAGATGACCCAGATCACTAGAATCAGTGTGGCCCTCCCTAGCAACAGGAGCCATGGACATCAACACAGACCCTGGGTACTATAGGACCAGGGATTCAGACATGGCCCTTGGCAGCAGCCTGGCCTGGATATCACCATGGAGCCCAGAACCAGGGCTATGAGTTGGCTCACCCCAACATCCACCTCATCTCTGAGCTGTTGGAGCATGAAAAGGGGACTAACCTACAAACCCAAAACAGCAGGATCTCCATGCCACAGGATGACAACAGGATATCCAAGAGGAGCCCCAGTGAGAAGCCCTTAATCAATGATGCAGCAGAAACAGAGGCCTTGAACCAGACCAATGATTCATAACAATGAATACTTGCAAGTGAAGATGAAAAGACTAAAGGATGAACTGTGTGACTCACTATGCCACACTACAGCTTCCACGACTAGATTCTACAGTCTTCTTTTTTGTTTTCTTTTACTTGTGTGTCTGTTGCTTTGTTTGTTAGTTTTCTTTGGCTTTTGATTTTCTTTAAAAGTTTGTTTTTATTTGGGGAGAGGTTACAAGGGCAGAAGGCAGGTGCTGGGGGTGGGGAGATGGGTGGGATTAGGATGCATGATGTGAAATCCACAAAGAATCAACAAAAGTTAAATTTATAAAAAATATCCTCCCCTCCTTCTCCAGGGGCTACCAGAGATTGCACATCTACACAGTGGGTTCTAGGAGCTCATTCAACTAACCACGACCCTTATAGAAGCCTGTCATCCATCCAAGGGGTTCTGTCCAAGGAACCATGCACACCAGAGGCTGTAGGTACTTTCATGTGGGAGCAGGACTCCCTTGGGAGGACAGCTACCCTCAAAAGGACATGGCACCTTCCATATCTACCAAAGGGATTCCTGGGTCCTGCATATATACACAGTCAGCCCCAGGTCCTGAAAAATTGGCCCAAGGGCCCCTGGATGCTACCACATTTACTCCTGAAACTGAGAAGCTTCTGTAAGGCAAAGGACACAATCAGTAAGACAAAATGACAGCCCACAGAATGGGAAAGATCTTCACTAATCCCACATCTGACAGAGGGCTTATGTCAAAAATATACAATGAACTCAAGAAGCTAGCCACCAAAACACCAAACAATGAAATTAAAAAGTGGGATGCAGAACTAAATAGAAAATTCTCAATAGAGGAATCTAAAATGGCTGAAAGACACTTAAGAAAGTGCTCAACATACTTAGCCATCAGGGAAATGCAACTCAAAACAACTCTGAGATACCATCTTATACCAGCCAAAATGGCTAAAATCAAAAACAGCAATGACAGTTTATGCTGGAAAAATGTGGAGAAAGAGGAACACTCCTCCACTGTTGGTCGGAGTGGCAACTTGTACAGCCACTTTGGAAATCAGTATGGCGGATGCTCAGGAAAATGGGAATCAGTCTACCTCAAGATCCAGCAATTCCTCTCTTGGACATATACCCAAAGAGTGCACATTCATACAACAAGGACATATGTTCAGCCATGTTCATAGCAGCGTTGTTTGTAATAGCCAGGACATGGAAGCAACCTCGATGCCCATCAACTGAAGAATAGATAGAGAAAATGTGGTATTTTACACAATGGAGTACTACTCAGTGGAAACAAGCAATGGAATCTTGAAATTCTCAGGCAAATGGATGGAACTAGAAGAAACCATTCTGAGTGAGGTAAAAAGACAAACATGGTATGTACTCACTCATATATGAATTTTACACATAGCGCAAAGGATCACCAGCCTACAATCCTCATCACCAAAGGAACTAGGAAAGAAGAAGGACTCTAAGAAGAAAATGCATGGACCCTGGAGAATGGGAAGGGGCAGGATCTCCTGAGCTAATTGGGAGCATGAGGGTAGAGGGAGAGGGAGCTGGCAGAATGAGAGGAGGAGAAGAGGAGGGTAGAGGAGGAAATGGAGGAGCAGAAAGGTTGAGTCGGGGAAAGAATAGACGAGAGCAGAATTTGAGATACCATAACAGAGGGAGCCATTATAGGTCCGAGGAGAGATCTGGCACTAGGGAGATTCCCAGAGATCTACAGGGATGACACCAACTGACAATCTAGGCAATGGTGTAGAGGCTACCCTAAATGCTTTTCCCCTATAATGAGACTGATGACTACTTTATATGTCATCCTAGAGCCCATCCCACATGAAGGGATGCTCTTTCAGCCTGGACACATGGGGGAGGGTCTAGTCCCTGCCCAGGATGATGTGATAGACTTTGGGGAGCCCTTATGGAGGGTCCTACCTTCCCTGGGGAGCAGAGGGGTATAAGATGGGGGGCTGGGGGAGGCTGGGGGAGGGGAGGGAAAGGGAGAGGGAGAAAGGATTGACATGTGAAACAAGCTTGTTCCTAATTTGAACTAATAAAAATATTCTGATGGCAAAAAAACCCTCCCCTCACTCCCTTTCTCACAGTACTCTCAAGTTTGGCTCAGAGATTACTCTCCTGCTAGCAACTGTAATAAATTTAACTAACTATAATCTGGATTGAGTCTATTATCTTTTCCCAGGGGTCACAAAACTCCTCAGCAACACAAAAAGCTTTCTGCATTTACTTTGCACCTTTTGACTCATTGGCTCTGGAAACTACTAGAGCACTAAATTTGCCTTTTGTCATTCAACAAGCCCCAGATACTCACACACACACACACACACACAAAAAAAAAAAAAAAACCCTTCAAAAGCTAGAGGCTTTTGCTGGAATTACTACCTCTCTTCTCATTGAAGTAGCTCAAAAAGTTTTCAATAACTGACATACTGAAAAACAGAGACAAAGTGCCTTGACTGCCACCTGAGCTGTTTTCCAGTCAACTAATCCCAAGCTCCCTACTGCTTATCCTGAGACTAGATCCCTCAAAACAAAACTGGAGGGTGGGTAAGTCCCCACTGAAAAGGGATCAATGTGCTTATTGTAAGGAAAGGGGACACTGAAAGAATCCTAGAGCCTTCATCCAGTAGCTGATTGAAGAAGAAGCCGGCACCAAAAGCTAAACACTGAGCCATACTCCTGGAATCCAGTTGTGGAGAGGGGGTAGGGATGAGCAAAGGAGCCAAGACTGTGCTGGAGAACCCCACAGAAACAGTTGACCTGACCTAGGAGAGCACACTGACCCCAGTCATAAATCTAGGGAATCAGCATTGGACCAAACCAAGCCCTCTGAATGTGGGTACCAGCTAGGAGACCTGGGCAGTCTATGGGACCTCTAACAGTGGAGCCAGTGTTTATCCCTAGTGCACAAATGAACTTGGGGAGCCCATTCCCTATGGAGAGATACTATTGCAGCCCAGATATACTAAAGAGGGCCTAGGCACTCCCCAAAGGATGTGACAGTTTTGATGATCCCCCATGGAGGGCCTCAATATCCTTGGGGAGTGGGCGGGGGATGGGTTGTGTGGGGTTGGTAGGGGGCATGGGAGGATGGGAGGGAGGGGGATTGATATGTAAAATAAGATTGTTTCTAAAATAAATAAAATTAAAAAGAATGAATGCCTGAGCCATCCCAAGCCCAAGAAAGCAATTACCCTCCTGACCACAAGGGAGTTGGATAGTGAATCAGAATGAAGGACCTGAGGCTCTACCCTCTTAGGCTCCAAGATCCCTTGATTACTGTGTCAATAGGAGATCATTACACTCAGATTTTATTAGACACTGGGGCAGAGGTTTCTGTTTTTAAAACTCCAGTGGGGCTGGTTACAAATAAAAAGAACAGTAGAGGAAATGCAGTATAGGAAGCCAGTACAGGAAGACACAGGCATGACTAAGTACTGTCACCTCACATCTGAAAGAACACCTGGACCACAGATGACTCACTCCCTCATGGTAGTTCCAGATTGCCCTTTCTTCCCTTCTAAGCAGAGATCCTCTTTGAAAATAGGATACCATCATGACCTTTACCCCTCAAAAACCAAACTTTCCTTTAAAGCTTCCTACCAACTTATCTTAATTGCCCCTCTACCTGAATAATGTCTTCTGGCTCTTCCAGATTCTACCGAGGAAGCAAACACAGAACCAGGGATCCTGCCCCAGGACTTGCATTGACTGTTTCCTATGGTACGGTCTGAGGCAAATCCTCAGTCTTTGTAGCACACGTGTGACCCACCAATTGTGGTAAATCTCTTGGCTGCAGTCACAAACATAAGGGTCTAGCAATATCCCATGAACCAAAAGACTAGACTGGGAATTGCTCTCATATTAAGAGACTATAGGAAGCTAACATCCCTGTCCCATGCTAGTTGGCTTGGAATATGCCTTTCTTGCCTGTCTACAAACCAAAGACTTCAGATTACTGCCAAGTCCCTGATCTTTGGGAGATAAATAAGCAGACTTAAATCATTCACTCTACTGTTACAAATTCATATATACACTCTGCTCAGTCTCCTTTCTGCCGGAGTACCAGTCTTTATTGTCCTAGACACTAAGAATGCTTTCTTTTTCATCACTTGGCACCAGTGAGACAGCCCATATTTGCCTTTGAATGGACTGATTTACTATCCAATGAGACTAGTCAGCTACCCTGGACATAAGTACCCCAAACAAGGTTTCAAAAATCCCCCCACTGCCCTTTAGAGAAGCATATAAATACTGAACAGAACTCAGGGTGCCACACCTTGATTCCACTAAGTTCTAGTATGTAGATGATATTTTACTGGCCACACTTGCTCTACACATTGGGATATTGTGTCTTCACAAAAAAGGCTTAGCCTTGCCAGACAGAGGTCTTCTCTGGGATAAAAGATCTGTCAAGGTAGAACTCTCAGTGTTGTCCAGAAGGAAGATATCTTCTGGATCCCAGTCTGCAAACCGAGAAACAGCTATGTGAATTCTTGGAGGTGACAGGATATTGAAGGCTCTGGCTCGCTGGGTTTGTTAAAATAGCCCAGCCCCTTTATTCTCCCACTGTGGAAGACCAGCCTTTGAATTGGGCTGAAACAGAGGAACAAGCTTTCCAAGAAGTGAAACAGGCTCTAACTAGAGCCCCAGATTTGACTCTACCAGATGTTACTAAACTGTTCCATCTTTCTGTCCATGAAATTTGGGGCACTGCAAGTTGGGCATTGGTGGTGCACGCCTTTAATCCCAGCACTCAGGTGGCAGAGGCAGGTGGATCTCTGTGAGTTTGAGACCAGCCTGGTCTACAAGAGCTAGGTCCAAGACAGCTTCCAGAACCACAGTGAACCCCTGTCTCGAAAAACCAAACCAAAAATAATAATAATAATAAATTTAAAAATGGGGCACTGCAAAGAGCATTTTAACTCAGACCCTGGAATCTTGGCAGAGACCTGTAGCATATATGTCCAAGCATGGCCTCCCATTGGTCATCCTGTTTGTTCACCACAGCCACAACCACTATACTAGTAAGGGAAGCTGACAAGCTCATGCTGAGCCAGGATCTAACTCTAATGGCTCCCCATGCTGTGGAAACCCTTTTATAAAGGGCAAATGACCAGTGAATGACAAATGCCCACATCACTCAATATCAAGTCTGTTACTTATCAGTCCTGTCTCACTTTTATTGCTGTACAGTTTCAGCCCCGTAACACTGATACCTAAGGTGCTTCTCCATGACTGTAAAGATTTTCTGGACATTTTTCAGGCCAGTCACCCAGAATTCCTTGACAATCCCCTGCTTGAGGCAGAGGGTTATCTGCTTACCTATGGATATAGATTGGACAGCTGGGGTAGCAGTAACTACCCAATGGGTCACCATATAGACACAAGCCTTGGCACAGGGCACATCAATCCAAAGACAGTTGATTGCTGTCACTCAGGTCCTATGCTGGGGAAAGGACAAATGAATAAATATTTATACAGACAAGTATGCCTTTGCTACCGTTCATGTCCATACCATTAATTTTAAGGAAAAAGACCCATTAATTGCTGAAGGAAACACTGTTAAAAGAGGAAATTCTCTCCTTGAAGTGGCCTGGCTCCCCAAGGAGGTAGCTGTTATCCATCAAGACGCACCAAGCAGCCAACACACCTGAAGCTAAAGGAAATTGGAGGGGAGATCAGGTGGCCTGACAAACAGTAGAGATGCCTGGGGAACCCCTTTCTGTCTTGCTCATTGCCTTTCCAGATCCACACTCCCCAAACTCACCTACTCCAGAGAACAAGGGGGTATGGCCCACTCTCGAAATTTGAAACAAGATCCAACTGGATGGTACATGTTGCCAGACTCAAGAAATTTTCCTCCCTGCAGCCCTCAGACAGTTTTTGGTGCATCAATCACACCAGACCGCCCATCTGGGCATCACTAGATTGAGCTATTGTCTTCCATGTACCAGATTCTGAATCTCTGAGAGATGGACAACCAGGCTGCCTCTCAATGTCTCCTATGCACACAACCTGAGACTAGATAGGTCATGCATGGGCCTAGGGGAAAATCAAATATTATTGCTCTATTAAAGGATCATAGTAAAAAAAAGTTCCTAATGACAGTGTTCTATAAACATAGTTCAGTGTCTCACTCAACCATCCTCAGAGATGCTTCCTCTTGAAGTAGATGGGAACTAACACAGACACCCACAACTGGAAAATGTGCATAATGAGACTTTGGAACATTCAGTACTAAATGGGATGTCTTCATCAAAGCCTTCTCTCTTGAGAGCTATGTGAAAGAGGAGCAGAAAGATTGTAAGAGCCACAGGGAATGTATTACACCAAGAAAACAGTGTCTTTCAGATACAATAGAACTGACATACACACACACACACACACACACACACACACACACACAAAAAAAAAAAAAAAAAAAAACACTATGGCAGCATGCATAAGACCTGCATAGGTTCATTCCCAGATGGGGCCCCAGTACCAAGAAGGGGAAATGGACACAATCTTCTGCCCCTAACCAAAAAAGAGATCTCCAACTGACAAATGCTTGCAAAAAGAAAATCATTTTTCTTCAAAGGAGTCTCACTGGATTGTATAAACCACACATAAGGGAAGTTTCCATGACCTTTTCCCTAATATTACTTTGTTTGGTCATTTTTATCTTACTGGTATTTTGCTTGTATAGTATAGTTTCCAATTTTGTCTTTTTATGTGTGTGTGTGTGTGTGTGTGTGTGTGTGTGTGTGTGTGTGTGTGTTGTGCTTTTTTGCTGTTGTTTTTGATCCTGGTTTGCTTACTTTTTTATTTGCTAGGTTGTTTTCTAAGAGAAAGAAGATATGGATTTGGAGGGGTGGGTAAGTGGGGATTTGGGAGGATCTGAAGGAGACGAGGAGGGTTAATCAGAATATATTGCATGAATTTTCAATTTAAAAATCTTAGACATTGCTATTATTTTATAGTTATTTGGCTTTATTATATTTTGAAATCTGAAAAATATAGAACACAGTGTTTTTCAAGCGAATTGAATTCATTCAAGTGAATGGTGTTCAACTGTGCATAATATCTTTATACAATTTGTAAAGTATAAAGTTAGAATGTCTTTATACAATTTGTAAAGTATAAAGTTGGAATGTCTTTACACACAAGCAGCAATATAAATGAAGCAATCCTTTAAACCACCTGTTTAAAGTAACTAGTACTCTTTGTTTTCTAAAGAAATAATGCAAATTCTTGCCCCTGGTGAATATTTCATTATCATTTTCAACAAGTAGTCAATACTATTAGTACCAATTCTCAGTTTATCTTATTTCAAAAGGTATACAATGTGATAAGCAGTACAAAAGAGTAATGATCCATGTTTCTATTGAAAGTTTTAAATTATAAAATAAACTTCCAAACATGCCATATTAGTGTATCTTTCAAAAGTGAACATCCTAAATGCCTGAAAATATGATACAAGACAGAACATTTCCATATGTGGAAACTAGCCATGGCACTGTTTCTGATTCCCTGAAGGCGAAACTGAGAAGGACTACTAGGGACAAGTGGGACATACACAGTTCACAGAATAAAAGCATCTTGTTGTTAACAGCTCATCATTCCCTTTGTATCAATGTAAGTACCATTTTAAATGCAAAATAGAGTATTTTCTTCTGTGTAATTTTGGAACATAAATAATACCTTCAGGAGTAATAAACACATAAAACAAAAGTATGTATCTTTTAAAAATTTTGAGTATGAGTACCCTCATATAGACATTTGAACAATGAATTCTTAGATAAATGTCCAAATTTGATTTTAAAAATATGGAGGCTTTTAGTAATATGTATCTTTTTTTAGTTTTACACTGTCATTTTTCTTTTATTTCTTTCTAATATGAAGGTAACTGAAGCAGCACAGAAAGAGAATAGCAAAATGCCAACTCTCATGTTGCTGTTAGCTAGTCTGGACAGTCTTCAACTCGTAAGCAATCAGGTTTTAGCAAAACCTTCACCTACCACCTCCTATTCTATGGCAACATCTCTCTGTCCATTTTCTCTGCTACACACCTCCTATTCAGGAAGTATACTAGATGTCTTAGTAACTGTTCTATCACTGTAATAAGACATGACGGTCACCAAGGCAACTCATAAAAGAAAGAGTAATATGTATCTTAATACTGTAGTCAAACTTAATTCCAAACTACTCCTGAAGTACAATTCTTAGGTAAAACAAACATTCTATATACCTAAAATTTATCTAAAATCCTGTTAGAATATTTAGTTTTCTGAAGCTCATTAGATACTTCATAAGCTTCATTTTCTCCTTCTGGGTCTGAAATGGTATCTCGTTCTACATATACCATCAGTTATCTGAAAAGGGTAAGTATAATTAGTTGTCTGGAGCTCATTAAACTCTTCATAAATTTCATTTTCTCCTTCTGAATAATCATAACAGAGATGTAGTAATAGATGGGAATAAATTACATGGCTATTCTTTTTTTCTAAAAACTGGTAGAACATAAGAAGTATACTACAGTATTGTATAGATAAAATATTCAAGAAGGGTAACTTTATGTTCTTTAATTTAATTTCTCTTCTATGAAAAAATTTCATAACTTTAATTACATGCTATTAGTTCCTTATATTTACTCTTTAGTTGCTTTAAAATATGTATAAAGTTAAACCCAAATAAAAGGTACCTTTTTGTTTCTTGGTGAAGCATATTTTTAATCTATGAAATGAAACCTCTAAAGAAGTTGCATGTGTATGTTAAAAACTAGTATGTTAAATGTACCTCAAAGCAGACTTTGACTATAATGTATTTTTCAGACTTTGACTATAATGTATCTTTTTCAATTCTAGTTACATTTTAGGAGAACCTTCTCCAAAACAAAAACTAATGAGCATAGGAAGTCGACTGTATATTCAGAAGGGATTGATGAGAACATTTCAAGTTCTACATTTTTACTAGCCACAATTTACTCCTTCTTTAAGCTTTTGAATGTAGCTCCCAAACTTCATGGCTACTCCCACCTTTATCTTCATATATTTTATCATTACATCAGTATTGAGCAGCAGCATGGCCTTCCCATCGACATCCTATAGAGAGAAAATTTTGAAATAATTAACTCTGTTATATTTGATAAGCAGTTGTTTCTTTGTATATAAGAACATGTAAAACATGTACCTCTTGACCCTCAACAGAAAGGTTTCTTTTTCCAGGACATGGTGATTAATATGAAGACCCACAGCTCATCCACATGCAGTGATTCCCCCATGCTGCACCCTGCTACCCTAGGCTCAGAAATCATCTTGGAAGAGGTGACAAAATGAGTCTAAGAACCCAAAGTAGTGGACATCAACTGACAATCTAGGCAATGGTAGAGAGGCTACCCTAAATGCCCTTCCCCTATAATGAGACTGCAGACTGCCTTATATACCATCCTAGAGCCCTCATCCAGTGACTGATGGAAGAAGAGGCAGACACAGCTAAACACTGAACTGAACTCTGGAACCCAGTTGCAGAGAGGGAGGAGTGAATAGCAAAGAGGTCTGGACCGGGCTGGTGAAACCCACAGAAACAGCTGACCTGAACAAGGGGGAAGCACATGGACACCAGACTGCTGTCTGGGAGGCCAGCATGGGACTGATCCAGACCCCTGAACGTGGATGTCAATGAGGAGGCCTGGGCACTCTATGGGGCCCCTGGCAGTGGATCAGTATTTATCCCTGGTATAAGAAGGGACTTTGGAAGCCCATCCCACATGGAGGGATGCTCCCTCAGCCTGGACACATGGGGGAGGGCCTAGGCCTTGCCCAGAATGATATGACAGACTTTGGGGAACCCCCATGGAGGGCCTTACCCTCTCTAGGGAGCAGAGGGGGGATGAGGTGGGGGGCTAGTGGGAGGTTGGGGGAGGGGAGGGAGAGGGAGAAGGGATTGACATGTGAAGCAGGCTTGTTTCTAATTTGAACTAAGAAAAAAAATAATCTCTTGAGGAAAAAAGCAACAAAAGAAACAAAGCTTGTCTGAAGATCAGAAAAAAAAAGAATAAAAGTAGCCTGTATTCTCATTTTTTTAAAGAAGCAGTAGCTTTTCTATATAACAATTAAAAAAATCTTGCCAAGAAAGGAATTAGAGAAAAAAAAACTTGTTCACAATATTTTTCAAAGGGACTTAGGAATAAACCAAGCTAAAAAAGTAAAAGAGCTCTACAATCAAAATTTTAAGACACCAAAGAAAAAAGAATTACAACTTACAACAGAACTTACCAGCTGGAATTAGTTTCTGGATATCATAACAAGAGGGCTACTTTGGTATGCACTGTGGGTAAAGTCCTGAAGTGAAACAGGAAGCTAGTATAGGGATGATTTGTGTATTTGTCTTTGCAAGGAGAGAGGTCTGTCTAAAACTTGTAATCAAGAACCACCAAACTTGAGGGTATTTAGTATTTAGATACCTATGCAAAGAAGAGATGATTAACCTGCCATTTAAATATAGAAGGATGGACAAGACAACCTTTTCACGAGCAAAAATTGAATCAGATGATAGGGTTCCCCGCCGTATCCGATTGAAAGTGCGAACAGGTCATTCAATGGCATTAGAGTAGCAGGAAAACTGGATTTTAAAATACATTACATGTTTTCTGATGGTGGGGTAGAGTTGGTCTGCCAATGGAGGGTCTAGACGGTTCAGAAATGTTATCACGTCATTCACAGACCAGTTTAAAGGGTTTCCAAGGTGTCTCACAACAACATCATTACACTGGGATGATGAACCTGCAATTAACAATGAGTGGGGAAATTTTTAAACCTGATCATAATCCTGAAAGAAGAGATGTTAAGTAGAAAGTAATGGTCTCACTCCTGGAACCTTCTCTTAAGTACCTAAGTAAGGACTCAAGATTCCAACTGTAAAATCTCATGAGAGCCTGAATGAAGATCTGAGGAGTGCTGCATAAGAGTGTGTCAATGGACCTCTCCCAAAGAGCAGGGACAGCTTTACTTTAGATGGCACCTAAAAGCTTCAATGTTCATGAAACACGTGTAGCAATCCAAGGCTTCTTAGGTCACAAGCAAGTACAGGAAAGGGTGCTACTTAGATTAAATTGGGATATTCGGATTAACGCTTACTTTAAGGGCTTCAGTGAACTTCTTGAAAATTTCTCTTAAACATCTTTCCCTAAATTAGGTTTACTGTATTAAATGCAGTGGAAATCCCCCAAGCTTACACTTTATAATGCTTAGTTTTTTAGTTCTATGAACTAATTTCAATAACCACAATTATCTTAGTTAATAAGATACGTTCTCTAAAACAAATCTCTCCCTTATGTTCAATATGGCATTTTTAGACTGACCTTCACTCTAAATTCACATCTCTTGTGGTATAAATGTTAAACTGAATTAAAAAATATTTTCTGGTGAATCTAATCAGTAGTGGATTTGACATTTTATTCATTTATTCTTTCATGTTTAATTGAATATGTTTAATAAAGAAATGATACATGAAACAATGTAAGTGCTCATATCTCAGAAGGTTTTAGCTGTGCTGTTCACTAAGTTGTATGGAAACTTCTTTGTGTTCAAATATTACCTTAAGCAGAATGTTTGACTCCCTACAGTTAATGTGTGATGACAAATGAATGGGACTTGGTAATTTGTTGGGTGGATCTTTTTTTCTAACCAAAGAGAATCAACAGAAATTTCATTTTTTTCTATTTGTGAATTATCCAAAAGGACATCCTTTCTTTCTTACCACCTTATGCTTATGTTGCGTATTTACAATGGGGAAAGAAAGATAAAGAAAGATTTCAATATCACAAGGGTGTCATTATGAAGATCACCAAAGATAATCCATATTCATTTATTAGCACACTGCCTTACTCATAATACCTACTTAATAAACAGCTTTCATTGTACATATAACTACAAATCAATCACCAAAATAGGAAAAAAGAAACTTCTACTAGCTTACTTTGAAGATGATAATCATTGGTGCCATTCCAAACTCACCAAAAGTGTTAGGATCAATCACAGGTACACGCTGAGCCTCCAGTAAGGCCAATCGCCTCATTTCAGGATTCTGGATGGGGATGAGCTCCCCTGGAGGAAGGGGACTTGATTCTTTCACTGTCGAACTGTCAGTAGTGATGGTGTCCGAGTTGGTACTTTCAAAGTTAGGGTAGTAGGTCATTGTAGAAGACCCAGGAATGTTTTTAAATCTGTAATATTGTTGGTAGGTTTGGGCAGTATATATAGGACTAGGTGGAGTTTCTTGATAGTCCCTCTCTGGTGAAGAATTAGTAAATACTGCTTCCTGGGAACCAGTATTGTTCTCAGTGTTCTGGATATTCTCGTTGTTGTTGACAGAATCAAGGTACTGGTAAGTCAGGGTGTTGTCAATAGTATCAGCATACTGGTCAGTCTGGCTGTTGTCAATAGTATCGGCATACTGGAAAGTCTGGCTGTTGTCAATAGTATCAGAATACTGGAAAGTCTCGCGGTTGTCAATACAATCAGCATACTGGAAAGTCTCGCGGTTGTCAATACAATCAGCATACTGGAAAGTCTCGCGGTTGTCAATACAATCAGCATACTGGAAAGTCTCGCGGTTGTCAATACAATCAGCATACTGGGAAGTCTGCGTGTAATCTATAGTCTGGTCGTTCTCCATATCCTGGCTACCTTCACTCCTTGGGCGGACTGGTGAAGTTGGACTGTAACTTTGAGGATAGGAGATGGAATTATCATGAATGAATCGTCTCAGTCTCTGTATTTTACGTCTCTTAGATGTCAGGTAATTGTATTTTCTGGTTGCTGATCTAAAAGGCTTCACAACAAAAAGAGTAATCAGGAAATTGAGGTTTCTATGCAACATTATTTTACATTAGGAAAATGGTGTTCTCTTTTGATCACATGATTTTTCTTCCTCTTCTTGTCTACATTTAATTTGATATATATTTTATTGGTACATTTTAGTTGTGTATTTTAAAACATAAATTACAAATACTCATTGTTCTACATTCATTAATCCTGAACTTGATTATTCTTTTTTTTAATTTTTTTATTTGAATTAGAAAGATTATTTTACGCCGGGCATTGGTGGCCCACGCCTTTAATCCCAGCACTCGGGAGGCAGAGGCAGGTGGATCTCTGTGAGTTCGAGGCCAGCCTGGTCTCCAGAGCGAGTGCCAGGATAGGCTCCAAAGCTACACAGAGAAACCCTGTTTCGAAAAAAAAAACAAAACAAAAAAAACAAAAAAAAAGAAAGATTATTTTACATGTCAATCCCAGTTCCCTCTCCCTCCCCTCCTCCCCTGCCCTCCCCAACTAACACCCTACCTATCCCATACCCTTTCTGCTCCCCAGGGAGGGTGAGGGCCCCCCTAGGGTGTGCAGGTTAATATGGTCTACAGCGAATACCACTCTGAACGTGCCCTATCTCATCTGAACTTGATTATTCTTTCAAAAAGAGTTGTAGTCCCCATTTGATCCTCCAGGAAGTACAGATAAGCCTTGATAATCCCACATTTACTAGATCTCTATCATTTTGAGCTGATTGACATCTTTAGACAAAATATATTTATTAAAGTTGTGATAATGTTTTTGTACACTTACAGGGTAACGCCAGAAGGATCTGGCACGAGCTTGATAAAGTTTCGTTACTTTTTCATTCATGTCATCAAACTTCTTTTCCAGGCTTTGAACAGTTTTACATATAACCTGTTATAATAAAAAAGGTATTTGTAGTTGCTGTTTCAAAAGAAAAGTAGCACATGTGAAACTGCACAGAGCCAAGAGTTAATTGTTAGGCCCAATGGAAGTTCTCCAGTGGTCAGAGACATCACATTTTCTATTAGAGGGCTGATTTTAAGGGACACAGGACACTGGCTGAGATGCTGAGTCTCCACCTGCCATTTCAGTAGTTGATTCACGTGCCTGTCGAAGTATCTTCAGTGCCAGAAGGTGAGTGCATCACAGTCCTTGACAACCTCCTACCTGTGTGTGCCGAAGCCATTTCCCATAGAAGAGGGTGCTAAATTAGGAGATAAGCATTCAAATCGGCTACCAGTAAGAGTCAGCTTCCACACCAAAGCCTGTGAACAAATAGTGAGTGTTCCACTGAGAAGAATATAGAGCCAAATAAAACATATGTGTTTGTAATTTAGGGCTCCAAACTATTCTAAAAATTAAGCATCCAGTGATGGTCTCACAACGTCATTGAATAAGTTTCACATGCCATACCAATGAGGAACACCACTGATAACATACTGAAGGGTTTTCTTGAAATGCTCAGACATTTCAGAGAACATATTTATAAAATACATAAACATTTCTTCATTCAAGGATGAATGCCTTCTTCCTGTCTGAACTGCTTTTGCTGGGCATTGGGACCATGAACTTTAAAAAACCATGAAAAGCAAAAAAACGAACAAACAACAACAAAATCAACAAAAGGAAACCCCTGTCCTGGAGAAATTCTCATCTTGAGAGAGCTGCAAGCAAAGTGACCATTTCAGGAGAATAAGTGATAAGCAGCCTGGGACAGTAATTCTCAAAATGTGCTCTAGGGAGCCTAGTTACAATGAATACATCTCCTGAAACAACTCCTGAAAACAACTCCTGTACTTAAGGTTCAGGGAACATTGTGGAAAATGAGGCAGAAAGTTTGTAAGAGCAGAGGATCAGGAGTTTGCTGTGATACTATGGCTCCTAGTATTACCAGAAGCTATAACCATAAAGTCTCACCAACATGATTTCCTAAACATCAGCTGAACAAGGAGGATACCAATAAGCATGCCAAAGTGGATGAGGGAACGCCCACAAGGGCTCACCTCTGCACAAAGAACTACAGGCAACTAAGAAATACTGAGAGTGAGAGCAATAGTCTTCCCCAGGGAAGAGCAAATCAATTGGTTGTCCAGTGCCAAATTGTCAGCACTGAAAGCATGCACACAGTAACACTATTCAGGCCGAACAGGGTGTGTTTAGGAATGTATGCATGTATGTATGTTTGAATTCAATAGCAATTGATGAAAAAGGGTCATGAATTTCAAAGAGATCGAGAAGAGGTATATGAGAAGGTTTAGAGGAAAGAAGGAGAAGGGGGAAACAGTCTAATTATAATCGCAAAAAGAGAGTAAAAAATACACTCTCACCAAGTAGTAAGAGACTCCTTTGTTTCTGTGTTTTTATTTTTGGCACAGGGTCTCATTATGTAGCCCTGGCTGGCCTTAAACTAACTATAAAGATTGGGCTGACCTTGAACTTGTGGCAATCCTCCTGCCTCTGCCTTGAAAGTACTGAAATTACATGTTGTTACTATTATCTCTTACACAGATAAGGAGAACATGAATGTCAGTACACTCAGTGAAGTGACAGGATTCTCAAGGGCTCCTTAGGGGCACAGCTTGGGAACCTACGCATTGTTTATCCACAATGTTCAACTTGCATAATTACTGGTCCCCTGGCTGAACACTACACCTTCAGTGTTACCAAGATTTGGGCACTGCAGGTCAAGCAGCCTTATCCAGCCTCTGCTACTCCTGTACAATCTTAACACCAAGACCTGTCATCATGGCTTCTGTCCTCACTAGTGTCAGTCTGAAAGATAATACACACACAAAGTTTTACTTTTCAAACTACGTTAGTTCAGTCTATTCTACAAACCTCATGAGATAAGAACAATTTATCTGAACTGCCATTGCCTTTGAGGTATACAGGTCACAAAATCCATATTAATTAGATACTTCTATCAGTCCTTAACTAACCCCAAACCTATTTTTTATAATTATGTAAGATAAATTCCTTGTAAAACACGAGTAGGCTGTTCTTTCATTTCAGTTGTGGTATCTTAATATATAATTAATTAGGCACATATTAAAAGTGCACCCAAATCTTCCTTTAGAAGTTTTATAGTGGAAATTAATATTGGGCAACATAGATGGAAAAGACATGAATAAACTTAATAATGTTTTAATGTTCTAAAATACACATAATGATATTTCAAATTTTCACCTGAAAATATTATTCTAAGTCAAAATAATCATAATGGGGTGAATAATCACAAGAAATTTGATATGGCAAAATTTCAATTAATTATATACTTCCCCCTCATATCAAGTAAGAAATGTTCACAATTTAACATTCTAGAAAAACACACTGAAAAGAGAAGTGTCATACCTGACAGTGGTTCAGGATATCCAAAAAGGCTTTTGGTTCTTCAATTTCACGTGGATGAGGTTGTCTCTAGAATGGTTTTTACACAAGTAGTTAATACTTTATTTCAGTAAGAGTCACATCAAATAGTGACTACACCTTACTTATCTATTAAGTTGTTTTTAATTTTCACCAATATTTCAAAAGTCTTAATTAAAGAAGAGATGAAATAAAAATTCACATTACAAGGAATGGAAATAATTGCCAGTTAAGTAAAGGATAAAGGAAAGAAGACTTCAGCATAAGAGTCCAGATTTAGAATTCCAGGAAAAAGTTGCTCAGCATGTCCTAACACATAAGAAAAAGGAACATGTAAAATGGCTAAGATTTCACTGTCTAAAGAGATTCAGGTTAGAGTATGTCCTTGAGTGTCAGTTTAGAGGAACTTCATAATGTAGTTGGAGTTTAAGCCTTTCTCATTAAAATAGTAAGCATTGATATACTGGACAACTAGTTGCTTAATATTTACATAACTGAAATGTACAATATTTGGTACATACTCCTAAAACATTACTATCCCAAGGAGATATTCATATTTGTATAGGAGAAAGATTTCTTAGCAAATTAAAAGGAAATATAAAATAACAAAAAGAAAAGCTGAGAACTTTAATTTCACTTCTTGGAAGTTTTGAAAATCTGTTGTATTATCAAAGGATCTTTGCCTATTTTAAATATCATGTCTGTGTAGAAAGGTAGATGTGAGCCAGGGAAGGTAACACATTACAATACTAAAACTCAGGACGCTAAGGCAAGTGGATGATGAGTTCAAGGACAGCCTGGATATGTCAAGGACTTTCTTTCAGGAAACAAGAGAAAAAGTATACTTGGAGAACTATGTTCTCATTAGTCCAAGCTACACCAGAGCCCCCTTTTCCATCGAGTTTCACACCTCCTGTTCTTCATGGCATAGAGATTAGACTTCAGTGTTGAAACTGCTTTCAAAGCCAAAAAAACAAACAAAAAAACAAACAAACAAACAAACAAACAAACAAATAAATAAATAAATAAATAAATAAATAAATAAATAACTCAGAAAAGAAAAGCCCCCAAACAAACCCTAACAAAACTGACCATGACCAGAGCATTGCACCAATTTTGATTCCTGAGCAAACACTGCCACCATGTGGTCAAATTAGGAAACACAAGCACGTCATACACTTAATAAATTAATTTCTAAATCACTTTAAAATGCTGCTGAAATTAGATAGGGTATAAGTAATTAAAGTCACCATAAATAACTGCTATATATCTGCAAGATAATCATTCTAAGAAATGAGGCAAAGAGATTTTAAAGTAAACAGACTTGATAGCTCTGTATGTGATTACCTTCCACTAAAATAGCATACAACTGTGTTATATAACGATCCTTACAAAAATATAGTAGTTTACCTTCACACAGTAGCTTGTGTTTTCAAGTACATATTCCCCAAAATGGCTCTTAATAATTGACAGTGAGCATTGACTCCAATGATGAAAAACAGCAGTTGATAGAAGTTGAAAGTTACCTGGATTACTTAATGGCATTAATATACATGTTCTTATGTGAGTAAATAAGTGTGCTTACTGCTATGCAAAATTAAATATAGTTTAATAATTTACATTTGTGTTCAACTTCAAAGATTAAGAAACTCAGCAGAATACAACAGAAATTTTTAAAAGGCAAACCAATTTGAAAAGCTGTTTGCCAGATCCTCATAAAGTTGAGTGCTATATTGGCTCTACTTGTTTGCAATTCAATTTCACGTACCCAAAGAACATTAAGTGTATACTCTTAAATTTATACACAATGCTCATGGAAATTTGATACAGCATTGACAAAACTGCAATTATTATCTATGCATTTCACTTTATTTAATTTGACTCAGTTTAGCAAAAATTATAGCACAAGGAAAAGAACAGAGACGCTCATTTTCAAATACAAACCGGATCCATTTCTCTGGAAGCAGACATCATCGCTGTGCAACAGGAGAAACTCCACTTCCTCTGAGTCGAGCCTGTTAGACTTGCAGGAAGGTTTACTTGTGAAACTGCTTAGTCATCTAAGAGGCAAACCTACTCCTGAAAAGAAATGCACAGAATGTTACTTCATGTACCTAATATCTAAATCAGCTTAACATGGGTGACTTTATGGGGCTGAGGGTGGAACCCAGGAGCTTATCCATGCTAGGCAAGTGCCTTATCACTAGGCTACCATTCCCAGCACTGGAATGAATCTTTATGTATAGAAGACCTATACTATCCATGACTAGGAGCTCAAAATGAAGTTAAAAGCAAGTGCAATCTGTGAACAGTTGCTTCACAACTTAAAGTCTACAAAGAGAGCACAAAAACCACTAAACAAGAGAATATACTGCTAACACTTTTATAAAGGAGCTCAAAGGTGCCTTTTGCTTAGGGAGGCAGAATGCCACCAAACTGTCCCAAGACTCGGTTTTGATCTAACGGCAGCTTCTACTGTCACCCTTGACACCAATGCTACTGTCACTACTGCCTGGGCTACTACTGTCTCTGCTGCTGCCTCTGACACCACTGCTGCTGCTGCTGTCACTGCCACTTCCAGTCTCCACCTCTGGTGCCTCTATTACTGCTGCTGGTGGTGGTGGTGGTCATGATGGTGATGCTGCTGCTGCTGGATTGCTGCTTGTGGTGATGCTGCTGCTGCTGTGCTGCAGGATTGCTGCTGGTGGTGATGCTGCTGCAATGTGGGTGGAGCACCTAGAGACCCCGCCTCCGCACCTGCCCTGTAAACCCTTCTGAGACTCGTATCTCCAGGGCCCAAAGCAGCTCTAAAATCACGATTGCTTAACGAGTTAGACTTTAACATCAAACCTAAATACATGTATAGGAAATATAAACAGAAAACTCTGGAATTCCCACAGCTGGATTATAGTTCTGAGTCATTCAATATGGAACTAGAACCAGGCATGTCTGCAATGATATGATCCTCTAGCTTGTATCAGATGTCTGACATAAATTCCTGCCACATATTTACTGGAGAGACACCCTAGTGCAAAAGTTTATTTTATTCACCCTGAGAAAGAGCAGCAGGGAAAGACACAATAAAGAGATCAGGGTTTCATCTTTTTCCTGTTCTCCTCTAATCTGATGTGGGGAGACTAGTGACCAGAGTCCTTAAGGACAAAATTCAACGGGAGATTAAGAATATGGGAGAGTTAACTCCCAAGTTAGACAAATGTAGACCAATGTTGTATAAAGTTTTCAAATTTGATCTATAATTTCCACCACATTTTATTTTCAACTGTTTAGGAATTCCTGACTATAAGACTGACATGAGCTGTGAGTAATTAACCTGTAGCTGTAGCCGTACAAAGGAAAATTCACATTGAAAATAAATTACTTACTGCTGCTGCCAACAATAAGGAACCTCACAACTGCAACCTTGAGTAAAAGAAGCGAGACATGAATGATAACACAGTATATGAATAAACCCAAAAAGCTCAAAATTGGGCAAAATTAGTCTATGGTAGAAGAGGTCTTTCCAAGATTACACCTGGTCATTTTTAACAACTTCTTAGTGTCCTATCTCATAAATAATCATGAAATTACTTCTAAAGTTTTACTCTTACAGTGAAATTGTAGAACGGTCTTGCACTGGTACAAGTACTTCTAGAATAAAAGTTCCTATAAAAAGAAAAAAAATGGGTAAAAAGTTAGAAAATAGGATGTACAGATCTAAAAATACTTCACTACTTTTGTAAAGAAACACAAGGAAAAACACAATAGCCAGATTGATACACATCAGGTAATAAAATAACTTACTTGCTATCCATTTATCCCATAAGGCATAGCTAACAATTATCAGGATGACTAAAAAGTATATTTTCTCCTAATTCTTTAAAACACAAAAAGGCAAATCAAGGCAGAGAGATCTTTCTAAGTTATAAACCCCCACACAACCAAATTAAGGAGTCACTTACCATCAACCTATGACATGGGATATATCACAATGACTAGGACAGCTGAAAACAAACTTTTACTCTAAGGTTTCTTAAAAACACAAAATATAAGCCGGGCGTTGGTGGCGCATGCCTTTAATCCCAGCACTCGAGAGGCAGAGGCAGGTGGATCTCTGTGAGTTCGAGGACAGCCTGGTCTCCAGAGTGAGTGCCAGCATAGGCTCCAAAGCTACACAGAGAAACCCTGTCTCAAAAAAAACAAAAAAAAAAAAAAACAAAAAAAAAAACACCACAAAATGTAATTTACAGCATCTAGGCCTTTCAATGTTATAAAACCGCAAAGTAGCCCAAATCGGGAAAACTACATCCCATCATTTTAACCCATTAAATACAGGTCCCACTGACTGAAGGGCTGAAATCAACATTCCACTCTTCCCTAACAACATACATGGCAACCAAATTCAAAGAGAATCAGGAGAGGAGGGAGCCAAATGATTCGTAACAGATTAGAGCTCCGCCCCCTCGGGTTTTTCATCAAAGGAGCACACAGCACTAAGCCAGTGCCAGAAGCATATCTCGAAACTACTTGGGCCTTACAGGGATTCAGACGTTTACATTTTTCCGGGATGACACATCTGCCCGCTGGAAAGCAAACAATAAACACAATACTCCGGAAGGCCTCCTCGATACCTCTCTCCATCTTTTTCTTTCTCCTCACTAACAATATTCACAAGAAAACGAGGCGGCTTTACTGTCGACCAAAAAGCGGTTACCATGGCTACTAACAGATGACAAGTGCTGGTGGCCTGGAGACCTAAAATTTATAGAAAGTATTGGAATCACCCAAATAACAGAGCTTTTGAAATCTGAGGCAAAAAAGTACAGATTTGCCGTTCCCGCCAAACGTATCTCCTTAGCCCGGAGGGCCTCAGCCACTAGGCCAAATACTTCATATGGCGGTTTTCCACATTAGTACACTCTCACACACCTACCCGTGACAAAAAATATAGTTAAAAGGGGGCTAAGATACTCAAAACTTACGTATTTTGGTGAAGAATCGGCCACACCGGCTTCCAGAAGCTTCCAGAAATCCACCAACAGGCTGCTAGGTGTCTCTCTCGACGCCCAGGAGCCGTCAGCAACTGTTAAGAGCCGTTGACGCCTTTTAACTGCCCGCGTGCCGGAAAGCAGGTGCGCCTGACGCACTCCGTGTCGTAAAGCTCGGGCGTGCAAAGTGCCTGGCCGTAAAACGATGCATGTTCACGGCTTTTGTGACTAATCAGGTGTTTACGATAACCAATCTGTAGTCACTCATAAATATTACTTGACCACTAGCTAGTAAATCCCGTGGATGATCAAAAGGCCATTTAGAATAAGAGAATTTTCACACTTCAGATGGAAATAGGGTGGAGAAAGGGAAGGTTTCCCGCGGAGAGAGCCTTTCTGCATACTGAGAGGCAAGGTCTCTCTGGCTTCGAAGGTGTGAAGTTGGGCCTTAGATCCTAGACTTACTTTAGCTGAGACGATTGGGAGGACAGACAGCTTCTAGGGCTCTGTTGCAAGAGTCTCTCAAGCAGAATTTTTGTGGAGGTACTTGAGCGTGGTCTAGTTAGTACTTCTATCACCAAAAGTAATCCAAGGGCCCAGGTTCCTAAGTGTGGCGAGCACTTCCATTTGGTTATTTAAAGCATGTTACTATTAACATACAACCACATACCCCTTTCCTCCTCCTGTAATCCACTAGAGATGTCAATGATGACTGGGTTCCAGGGATACACTTCAGTGCTAAAACTTGAATGGGGAGGGACTGGGGTCTTAGCCACAGATCTTTTCTTGATAGCCTAAGAGCACTAATAAAGTTATTTCCAGTCTCTAATAAGCACAGACTGTAGTACAAAGCGAACATATTCCAGTGTCATAGTTGCTGGATTTAAACATCATGACCATCACTTATTTATCCTAAAGCAATGTGCAAGCTAAATCATAATTATGCTGTTTTCTCCAGTATAAAATGGGCATATCTTAGCAAAAATACACATTAGTGTATGCAAAGCACTTAGTGCTCGCGACAGTAGTTTTGTTATATAATAAGCTGATGTGACATTAACTAGTGGGAATTCATCTTATATATGTAAATGCTTTTTGATGTACAAGTATAATAAACTCTGAAACAAAGCAGTCAAGTGCTTCAAAATAAATTCACAAATCTTAACCTGTTGTAGTAAGGAGCCACAAAGTAGCTTGGGAATTAAAATATATAATTTCCTATTAAAAATGAAGCTAGAGTAGTGTCCATTATAGATAACATGCTTTCCTGCTAATAAACTCCTCCTGTACATCTGGTTGCCTGTGAAACACTTCGTGCTTACAATAAAAAGAAAACTCAGTTCTTTAATTGCAGTCACGTTTATTTGCAGTCTCTATACACACTTTCTAGGTAATCAAACTGTTCTGGTACATTTTTGAGAGGGGTTCACAATGAAACTGTCACCGTTTTTACTAAAAATAAATACAAGACTTAAAGTGTTGCACAGCTCTAAAATATACAAAGGCTTGGATTGAATGTAAACGTTGAAAACATCTTACAAAAGAAACCATCTTTGCAACAATTTAAAAAGTTCATATTTACAAATGTTACAAAAATACAAAATGGATGCAAGTCCAAAAACCATTGTCTTTTCGGCCAGCATGAACTGGTTCTAGTACCAAAATAGTTAACACCATAACCCTCAGAGTTCAAGCTCTGTTACCATCTTATCCTCTAAGCAATTTCCATTACAGAGAATGTACTCACTGGCAAGAGCAAACGGTGTATTTTGTTTGCTATAACTAGTCCATGTCCTCTACTTAGCCAAAAACAAAACAAGAAAAATCAAGCTAGAATCACCAAAAAAGCATGAAAGTAAAACCAAATTCCCCCACAGAACATAAACATGTTGGATAAACACAGAAGAAGAAAAATTAGCATCAGTGCAAACAACAGAAAAAAAGTTTCTATTGGTTTTGTTTTTTGTTTGTTTTTGTTTTTTTTTTTGAACAATACCTAATGTGTGTACTCTGCTTCAAGCAGAAAGTGATGTTAAAGACAGCCCTATATCTTTGTCTTGTTTAGTATATTACAAAGCCATGTAGACTATTCCAGATTATTAAGGATTATCTTGCTTTTAAAACTTTCTCATTTGATATTCTTGTCCACAGTGAATCTAAAATCCATCTTTATTTGGGATTTCTTTAAATCTATGAAATACAAAATAGAGAAACTCTGCTATAGATTTTTAGAGTAAACAAAATAAGTAAAACTATATTATAAGGGTTGGTTCTGTGATCATCACATCGATGGTATTTTATTGCCTCACAATTCAAGTCAAACATGTATTTTAAAAATATATGGTATGATTACTTAAATTAATGTCAATAAAAAGGTGACATCTTTATTAAAGCCAATTTATGAGTTTTTCTATTCAAGATTTAGAATCACTTTTAAAGCCCACATACCTTTCTTCACATTAAAAAACCCCCTAGCTACGCAAAAGCCATACTGCAAACGAACTGCTTTTATGAAAATTACAAATGATCACCTATTGTGACTGGAAATGATGGTTCCTTATCACATTTGTCTAAAAATTTTTATTTTTAAATTTTGTGGAGTGTACTTTTCAAAGCATGAGACAGATTTGTTCATGATCCCACATGATGTCAAACCATGCTGGTTTAGTGTGTGTGTGTGTGTGTGTGTGTGTGTGTGTGTGTGTGTGTGTGTGTGTGTGAGTGTGTGTGTGTGTGTGTGTGTGTGTGTGTTATTTTTGTTTTTTGCTTTTATATAATGAGTTACATGTTCCAATGATAAATGATGGTCAATTTTTGTCAATCCCCAAAATTTTTCTTTTAATAAAATGATAACACTTCGTATATGTTCAAACCCTTTACCAGGTAGTTTATCTATCCCCAGCACACACTTGCGCTCACTCTCTCACTCTCTCTCATTCTCTCTCCCAGTTCTCAATCTCCTCCTCTATCCCTCCACCCCTAACACCCATTTTACATACAAGAATGACAAGAAATTAACTAATACAATTTGGTAATAAAAACAAATAACAGAAGAAGCCAGACTTTTTCCCCCAAACAAAACACCAACAACAGATTCTTTAATTCTTAATCTGTAAATATTATAACGAATTTCTATTGAAAGACAGTGTCTTCTTAGACCAGACTTTCTCCTTCATTTAGCATGAGTAAATCTTTTCATACATCTTACTTTCTCAAATATCACTTGCATAGGCATAAAGCCAGCTGCTTATCAATTTCTTGGTAACCCTGGTGTGTTCTGACATTGTCATCACGCTCTAGTCTTTCACAGATCATACCCCTTCTCAGTTCTAATTTCTACTGCTCCCATTCATAACCTATTCTAAGTACATAGGTGCTTATATTTCTGACATATGATTTCAAACATTAGTATCAGTTCATGTTAAAATCAGAGGTGTGAGAACCACTTGCAGATTTCAACTTGTTACTATACTTCTTTTTTTCTCAGTTTTAAGACAAGAAAATTCAAGTAATTTCAAGTAATTCAGCTTGTTTCCCTGCCTTCATTTTATCAGGGCACTTGCCCTGACATTTCCTTTCCCACCCACCACCCCCCGTTTTGCCATCAAGCAGATCTAGTAAAACCAGACAAAAATTCGTTGCATGTAGCATTGTGAACCAGAGCTGCTCCCCATGCCCAGTTGAAGAGTGAATATAAATAATGCATATACACATACCTATTTCCCAACTACATTGTTCACAGTGTCATTTCTGTTACGTTTTAGGTAGCATGAATCTCATCAGTACAGAGAGAAAGCTTCGCTGAAAACTCACTGCAGGTACTTACTGAGAATTCAATAGCTCTGTGGCATGCTTAGGTTTTATTTCTGTTAGTTTGAAAACCTGGAGCTAATTAAGAAGCTTAAAGAGTATAGTCATTAGAGTATGACTGTTTGTCCCCAGTAGCCTTATATAAAACATGACCTAAAATTAACTACTGGTTTCTCTACTCATTCTCCTTAAAGCAATCCATTGAAAAAATTAGATTCTAAAGGACACTGTTTAATGCTATTGGGAGGGGGGTCTTTGCATTGAGAATGGTGATTTCTCTCATTGATAAAAAAATCAAAAGCATGCTTTCATTCTCTTCAAATTGCCACATGGCAAATCACAGCCACAAACTGAGATTAGCTTGTTTCTGCTATAATTTGTCACAACAATGATTAGGTCTGAATTCATTATTTTAAATTAATCACATTTCAGTACATGACCTCAATATTTCCATTATTTCACCAGTTTTAAACTTATATTTGAGGTTTATCACTCACAACCTCAATATTTCCATTATTTCACCAGTTTTAAATTCATATTTGAGGTTTATCACTTACAAATCATGTGGGTGGACATTTAAATATGGTATCTGATATGAAAATGGTATTCACAGAATACAGTTATTATACTTTGTGTGTTTCCTATAAACAGTTGGTGTGTGGTAGATAATTGGCCACTTGTCCACTCATCATTGATAAATCTATTTACACCTTTTTATCAAAAATATGGTATTTACATATGTGTAGTTTTTTCTTCTAAATTTTGCTTTAGTTCATTTTAATGTAAAAAAATACCAAACCTTCAGAGTAATTTTATCTTCTTAAAGTATGACAGTGAGGGCTTTATTTTCGGAATAGGCAGCTCTGGGAAAACCTTGTCTAAGTTTCAAGAAAGTTAGATATTTTTGTATTATCTATTATCACAAGGAATGAGATTGGGAAAATCAAACTATGCTAAAGAAAACCACGACAGACAGAACTGCTATTTAAAACATGAAAACTAATAAAAATGACTCAACCACTTTCTGTTTCTCCAGCACATATTTAGAAGCTCATTGCCAAGCAACGATGCGACCCCCCTCCCCACCCTGTTGCCACTTCTCCCAGTTCCTCTATGGTGTCACAAAATCCTTTCATTAGTTAGACGTTGGACATCTGAGGTCAGTTTGGCTCAGGCAAACTATGTGGAGCTCTGGGAGGATCGGTCATCATGTGGGCTCCCATCGGAGTTTTCAGTCTCTCCTTCGGAGATGGCCTGCATCGGCGTATTGTACAGCCGGCAGCGGACACTGTAGCGGCTGCTGCTGGCCACAGGTGGGACCCTGGAACGTCCAACTCGTGCTGATGCAGAGGTGGCAAAGTTTTTCGAGGAAAACCCTTCTGCATTGACTCGTGGAGAGCACGGTGACAGGGGGGACAGTGCTTCAGCCCCAGGTGCGCCCTGGTGGGTATCATCAGGGCTTTGTGGGGATTCTGAACTGAACTCTCCAAGGGGCTTGGGCAGGATGGGGCTCTTCAGGATTTCAGTGGCAGACATGCGGTAACTAGAATCTGAGCGACTGCCTTTCTTGAGAAGCAGTAGCTTAAACTCTTCGTTGGATGTGTTGGACTTTTTGGCATTTCGGTAGATGAGACCAGGAGACCTCTGGCTAGTCCCAGCTGTCACATTGCTGCTGGATGAAGGGACAGAACTGGCACTGCTGCTACTGCTGCCAAGGGGAACTCTGGATTTGCTTCTAATAGACATGTCCCCAGAATCTTTTCTTCCAAGTACTTTCCTCTTGGATCTTTTAAGAAAACAGAAAATGGGGTGGATATTTGAGTCCACATACAATTTTATGAATCAAGAAGTGTTCCATCTGATTCCTGCATCTATTATATTTAAAGAGCAGCCTATGGGGTAGAATACTAAGCATGAGCACCACACTGAGGAAGGTTAAGCTTCTCTACTCGCCTTCCCCAAGTTTTAAGGGAGAAAAACACCTGCTAACCTCCTTTTACAATGTGGGGAAAGACTGTTGCTTTTTCTCCTTAAATCTGCCTGTACAACACAGAGGAATATTCTCACATCAATAACCAGCTTCCAAATAATACTAAGTGCAGCAAGCGTAAAATGGCATTGGTGGGACATGACTGGCCTTAGTCTGATACCTGGTGATGAACAATGGAGATTTGCACTGCAGACTAGCCTATATTTTACAAATTAAAGTTCCATTTTAATTTACTGCACATGGTTAAGTGACCTTTACAACAAATCAGTCTTTTTAAAACACAAATATGACAACCCTTAGCCACTCAGGGACATCCACAGCATATCAAGCAGTAAGTCAAATCTTTGTGAGGAATTGAAAACTCAAACCATTTTCTGGAGCTCTTAAAATATTATAAAACACAAATGCTCAAGACAGCAAATTAACTTTTGTCACTGGGGTGAAAATAAACAGGCAACTCCTACACACATGCAAATCTAAGATTACCAAACTCCTTAAATCTAACTAACCTTTGTTTCCATCATGAAATTATTGATCTTATTTTGAAAATTAAGTAGGCATAAACTCAATGAGTCTTCAGTATAACTCAGTCATTCCTGACTCTGGTGGCATGCTCTCTCACTAACTTAAAACCTTGTGTGGTAAAGAAATGTGAGCTTTGCCTGCCTTGCCAGATTCCAGGGGAGCATGCTCGTGCTCAGAGAAACCTGTGTAGTTGATATCTTTACATATCTATTCTTGATACCAACAGAAGATAGAGTTTTCATAAAGCAGGTGTTCTTAGCACCTATAGTATTCTAGACATTTTTTTTTTTACCAACAGAATCATCTGTGAGGTTAAGTTCAGAGACTTATGATTCAAGAGGGCATAGAAAGCAGCATTGTCAGGACTCCAATCCAGTACCTTTCTGATTCTATAATGTGTATCTTACCCACTATTCCAGACACATCAGATGGTTCTTTGGGGGTTCATTAACTTACATAGCAAATTAATAATTTGTACTGAGATTGGAAATAAATTATGAGGGCTAGAGGAATACAATTGGCGTTTTGACAACAGCTGTGGTGAAGAACATAAACTGGTAAATTGTACCCAGTTTGTGAGGAAGCATGCCTACTAAGGTACACCCAGACGGTACTGCTAATGGAACCCTTAGGAAAATGATGTTGATAAATGCAGTGCTTCTTCTTTAAGAGAAACAAAAGAAAAGAGCGCCAACAGAAAATAGAAACCGTAAGGAAAAAAAGCAGAAGCCCACAGGGTGGGAGGAGAGATTATAAACCATTTTGGGATTTACTTCCAAAATGGTAAGTCTGTGAAAAAGGAAAGCTAATCCCCAGGTTCTATCCTTTGGGAATTCCATCTAGGTCCCTAAGGCCAGGTGGAAGAAGGAACTCATGTTTGTGGAAAGAGCACACATAGCCTCATTTGATTCAGTGGCTATGAGTTTGATTTCAAGGATGAGTTCTGGCTCTGCTTTTTCTAACCAGCAGCTGTAATGGATTGTTGCAAGTATGGGCCATTGATAACAGGTTATAAAGGCACAAAAGAGAAAGTGTGCATGGGCAGCGAAAGCACAACCACGTTCTAGGAAAGCAACCTGGAGAGGATCCCCTATTCACTGGATATTCTGGCCTTTCATTTTAGAGATAAAAGTCAGTGTCATGAAAGAAATTTAATTTTTATGAGGAGAATAAAAGAGAGCAGTTTTCAGTTGTTCTAAGCTGAAATGGGCTCCGATTGTTTTGGCAAATCAACCTATCTTTGTATCAGCTAGTGTGAGATTATAGCTTTGAGCATATTTTGTAGACTTAAGGGATTAGCTAAAATCCAGGGGTTAAGGGTATAACTCAGTGACAAAGTGCTTTCCTAGCATGTGTGGGATCCTGGGTTTGATCTCCAGTACTGCAAAGATAATAAATACAGAACAGAATATGTACAACGGAGGTTACACTTGAGTTCGGACTTTCACTCCAAGTCATTTAACTATAAATTGTTTTCACATGTAAATTTGTCCCAAAATGTCTTTCCCCAGGAAATCACCCAGTATCTTTCCTTCAGTGATTCCTACTGAACTCTCTTAATTGAACTCTATATGTCTGGCTGGCTGGCTATAACTGTTTATCTAAACTCATATTTTCAAACATGCATACAAATCTATGAATTTGACTTGGAAAGATTATCCTTCTTTGCTTGATCTTGTTTTGGTTGTATGTATTAGAGATACAAAATGCTTCCCCGCGTTTGCTTTGATGAGGGGCACTTAACAAAGCAAATACATTTCTGTGCCTTTTGCTTTTGGGAAGCTGGTCACATGCTCTCACCTGTGAATGACAGCGAATAGATCCTCAGTTGTTCGAGGTTTGTTTGGAGACACAAACACACCCTCAGCTTCAGCTTGGGAGTCTTCACTGAGTGGTGAAGTGATGGAGTCATCACTTGGTGATGATTCTTAAAACAAGAACAGAAACATCTTTAAGAGGTAGCTACACATCTCACTACCCTGTTTCCTTGACTCTAGCATCAAACAAACAGAAGGTACCCTAACACGATTTTTGAAACGAGAGAGGTATCTGTCAAATATTAGTTCCTAAAGAACAATAGCTTTCTTCTCAATTGTTTTAATAAGTGAAAAATAAATGGCAGAGGGAATCCAACACCCAGGGCTATACAGAATTTGGGAAACACCACAGGACACATTTCCATACTAACAAACATATCATTAACTGACCTTTCAATGAAGTCTCATCCATACTTCCTTGGGTCTCCTCTGCTCTGCTGTTATCAGAGGCACTTTTGGGTGAGATACCTGAAGCAATATTTTCCTGCTCAGAACATTTTTCAGGGAATGAATTTAGAGTTGATGTCTCTGACTCATGGCGGATAGTCACAGGCACTTTGTCATGGTGGCGATTCACAACACGTTGATGCTTATGTTGACTGCTTATGTCTGTTACTCTAGTTGGTGAGTTGGCTTGAAGTGTGATTCCTTCCACAGATTCTAGTTTCACACCTTCTTCTCCAACTCCAAAGGGTGCCTTCTGCCCTTGTTGTGGGGGTCCATCTGGACTAGCTCCATACTGCATCATTTTACTCCCCAAATCACTGGGGCGGGCAGCAGACACCCTCTGAAATCCTGTTGCAAATCCATAGTTCTTACTTGCTATGTTCTCTGGAATAAGTTCGCTTTCCATCTGTATTTGGTCTTTCATCACATTTGAATCTGGAAGATTGCTACTAGCAGAAGCTACAGTTTCTGGATCGCAGTGACTCTTCACATCAAAAGTAGGGTTCTTTCCCAAATGTTTCTCTGGCCCCATTTCAGCTGCAGAGGAATCTAAAAAGGACAGGAGTGTGTCTTCAGCAGAGTACTGGCGTGATATTGATTTCTTTGCTGTGTGTGGTCTTGTTTTACCTGGAGATAAGGAAGCCACAGAAGCCACTGTGACAGTACTCTCTTCTAAGGAAGGGAGATCTGTGTTATTGCCTTCCTTTTGCTTAACTTCTTCAGACTTAGTGATGGACCTAAGATTTACAGATTTCAGGACTGTTGGTGTAATTGCAAGAGACGGTGGGGGATTTGACCTCAGCATATCTCCTACTGCATTTTGCTTATGAGTGAAAACATGCAATGGGTGACGGTGGTGGAATGGTTTATTCAAAACATTATGAAGAGCACTTAGGTCAAGATGACTAGGAGGTATAATTGGAAGTTCCAAATCTTTACTCAATGATAGGGCTCCATCTTTTAAAGATGGTTGCTGTAGTGAGGATTTCCTTTCTGGGACTTTAGGTTTTCTTTTGCTACCTCCAGGAGACAATGGACCTGAAAAGAAAGCTGTAGGGAAAGAGGAGGTTGGCGTTTCTGACTGGCTTGAGTAGCCACTTGATGGAGATGCTAAGCCAGCCAGCTTTTCTGGTGAAGCCAGTTTAAATTCATTGTCAACAGAAGGAAGAGAGGGGGTGGTTGCCCTTGATTCTGACTGGGATGTTTGGGATTCAGAACTCTCTGGAGATTTGATGCATTCAATAACAGTTGTACCCGTAGCAGTGCTTGAATTAGATAAGGATCTGTAAGGATCATTTGTTTTCAAGTCATTTAGAAGCCAGAGGTCTGCATAGTGAGTTGATTCAGCACCTTCATCTTTGAATGGTGAAATGTCGGTAGCATCCAACTGAGGTTCCTTAATAGCATGTTCACTCTGGTTTATCCAAGAAGAGTCCTGCTTTGCAGCCAGATTGGCATTTTCCACTCGAGAAGGCGTGTTGGAGAAATCAAGAGGCAGCTTCATTTCCCTGGAACTGTGAGGCAGATGCTGACCACTGCTTATCTTTGGTTCTTTCTTCTCAGAAATATCTGCATTTTCATCGGACTTTCTTAATGATGAGCTACGTTTAGGTGGAGTTGGCTTTGCCTTTGGTTTCCTGAAAGAGATGCTTGGTCTCCCCTGCCTCCTGTGGTCTAAGTAGTCTTGCCAGGTACAGTCTGGAAGACCAGGAGGAACTCCTACACCCTGACCATTCTCTGGCCCTAGGCCTGCATAGTGACAGACATAGCTCTTATTACTTTTGAGACCACAGTCAAAGTGCATGGAGGTATAGTATCCTTCTGTGTCCACTGAGAAATGAGAGCTAGTATCTGCTTTGTCTGAAGGAGACTTTTCCAGAAAGCTGTCATAGGTGCCCATGCTTGTGAAGCTTGGGCAGCCCAGGCTATCTGCCTTTGCACGCTCAGGACTGAAATCTTGGCGGCAGGATGCATCATGATGGTGGTGTAGATAATTCCACTCACTGTCACTTGTATTGCTGTTGTTGGGGTCATCCAGCAGATCTGCAAACGTGGAGGTGAAGGAGTTTGTCCGGTGGCCTCTTATTTTATCCAAGTGGTCATTGTACTGCTCTGTCACAAAGACATTGGTGTCTTCATTTGCATTAGGAGCAGTGTTCAGTGACAATTCGGAGTCACAGTGTGAAGAGCCCGTGAGGGGAGGAGAAGCTGCAGGAGGGATTGTCTCTGAGGTCTGTGAAGGGCATGTGGAGCTGCTCCCACTCCAATTACCACTGGACGACTGGTGGTCATCTTTCTGGTCCATGTGGCTGCTAAGGAGGACACTAGCTGTGGAAATGCAATGAATGGGGCTTCCAAAGGTGTCTGAGTTGGAGGAGATGTCACAGCTTCCAGAGTCAGCCGCCATTCGGGACAGACGTGACCTCCCTCTCTCACTTAACTTGTGCTGGGGGCTGTGAAGATGTTGAGAACAGGCCAGGCCCAAAGCTGGCTGGTGTTCCTGTGCGCTTGGGCTGCTTGGAGCTTCACTACAATCATTAGGGGTTCTTTCATGGTCACCCACAAAAGGCTCTTCTTCTTCATATGCTGAGGGTTTAGCACCAACTTTGGGCTCAGTATCTCCACCTCTATTTCCCTCCCGTGGAAGGCTCCGAGATCTTGTGCGGCTGCTCACTACAGGAGTAAACATGGTATCGCCTTTGTCTGCCAGTGCAGAGATGTTGCCAGCAGAATGAGAAAGGGAAGCTGCAATGCTTTGACCCCTTTGAGCTCTGATTCTCCTTCTGGATGGAGCAGCGATCAGAATATCCTCAGTTTGGCATTCAGAGTCCCTGGTTCCTGACCTCCTATTGACAGTGTTGGAGGGGTCTGGGTTTGTGTGCACAATCACATTCCTTTCCCTGGCCACTGGTGATTCATCAGAATCTAGGGCACATGGAAAACACCATAAAATATTACATATTGGCAGACTAACAGGCATTTTGAGGGGTGTTTATAAATCTGTGTGCTACTATATTAGAACTTTCTCCTACATAAACAAAAATAGGATCTAAAATTAGGAGAAAGTTCAAATGCTTTCTGTCAGTGATTTGTCTCTATTTCTATCTAAATGCATATTTGTATATGCTTACACAGTGCATTATGTATACTTATAGAGAGAAGATGTGCTTTTTGTGTTTATGAATCATTTCTCTTTACATTAATTTGCTCCAACAAGTGACTGTTTCCGTAAAAGAAAATTGATTTAAAAAATCAAAAAACAACTGAAGTACAAAATCTAAAGTCCTGGATACCACTTTTCACTTGTGTTTTGAAATACAAGTATAATGGAATACAATTCATATATGCCATTATAAAACTTAAAGTCTTATTTATATGGAGCTGCTGCCATAGTATTTTGAAATTGATAGAAATATTATAAATACATTGAACAGAAAATTTTAAATATCCCCAAAGATATTATATTTTTAAGATTCTATATTTGAATATGCTTAAAATTTATATGGAAAATAATTAATAACAAAAAAGTAAATTTCTCTTCAAATGAAGTTACAGTTTTCAAAAACTTGCATTGAATCTTAATATTTCTATATTAACGAAACATTTGAATTGGCAAGATATTATATTTCACCAGAAATGGTTGAATCTATAAGGTTAAGCCTTTATGTTCAAGAACAGAGTTTACAATATAATGTTAAATGGTTTTCTGAATGCAAAATAAATATACAGTAGTTTAAAACTACTGTAAATTCAAACATTCAATATTTATAAGGAATGTTATAGTTGAAGGCTATTGAAAGTAGGCACCTATTTCCTCTCCTTATTATCTTCACTAGATAGAAAGCATGCACATTTTTATGCCATACCTATTTCTTGTTGAACTCTTCGGGGAATTCCCGAGATGGTTTTCCTTCTCCTCAATTTTCGTCTCCGCTGTAGTACCGATTGTGAGTGAACAAGAGAACAGCGTATACTAGCTTCTCTGTCAAAACCAACTCCTGCAACCCACAAATAGGTCTCATTAGCCTTACAAATAGCAGACAAAATTTTTCATTTGCTTGGAAAACAGTGATATTTATTGACTGGAAGTCAGGGAAAACTCTGGATTAAGCCTATGAACAAATAGAAGGGAGACCTTCTTCATCCCCTATTTAAATGATGCTGTAGTACATTAAACTTTACTTCTAAATGCAGCCTCCCACAACAGTTTGCAAAGCCAAAAGCAACAAGCAAAAGAGGAAAATGAAAAGAAATAGACAGAATAGAAAGGGACACCAGCCAAAGTCCTCTCGCACTGAACTGGTTATGACCTTTAGTCACTATTATTTACTGGTCTATTTCTGGGCCCTCTGAAACTGATATCTTTGCATAGCAGATCAGTACCCAAGATGTGAACCTAATGTATCCTGACCCATTTCTTCATTAAAAGCGCCTTTGTGAGTTTTTCTTCCTCCACCTCCTATGCCCAAACTCCAAGCATTATACACACACACACACACGCACACACACACACACACACACACACACACACACACACACACACACACACACACACTGCTGTGAGGAAACACAACAGCACAACAGATTAGGGCTTTCTTCTTTTTAATAATCTTCTAACTCTACTTTCTTTTGTGACTAAACTGGATGCTTTTTTGTTGGAAATAAACATACAGAGGAGTTCCCAGTCCTGCACTTAAAATGGATCTACCTTCTGTACCAATCAGCTATGAGATAGACTCCCCAGTCTTTAAAGCACTGTTTGTTATTATGCATGCAGGGACCAACCATGGTGCTTATTAGTTCTTCTCTGTAATCACATTAGTAGCACTATATGTGGTTCTATTCAATTAGAACACGGAGGAAGAAGGCATAAGGAATTCAAACTGTCTGTCACAAGCATGCACTGTAGATTTTTCAGTGCAAGCTGTGGCTAAGAAATCTGGGAATGCTGTGCTTTGGAATTTGATCACCTCATCATTTTTTCCGAACTGTTAAACCTTGGGTCAGCTGTATAGCATCACAGTGCCAACAGTTTCTAGGCTCACTTTGAAATATCTGTGTCACATGATGAATGACGATAATGTTATCAGAGAATTCGTATGAATGATACTTTCCTTTCTTGGTTCCAATCAAAAACTAAAATCCTTTATTTGAATCTTAATGATGACTGAATGCATGATCTACAGACACTGTATTATATGGACATCATTAACATTGCTCTCATTGCAGCTCTTGAAATCAACACCTAATCTGGGCCTTCATCTTGAGAGTTCCTGAAATAAAACTGGAAGAAAAATTTCTCTTTTTCCTAATCACAAGATGATGGCCCAAAATCATAGTACTACATTTGAAAACAAGATTTTACTTAAAGCACCAGAAAGGAAGCAGAGGCTGCTAATAGTCAGATGTTCCCAGACAGAAAATTAGTTTAAAGGGGTGCCAGAATGATCCACTTTGCCAGACGAACTCCTCTAACACATCTCATTTAGATTATAGAGGTCAGACAAGTGCACATCTTTAGAATAATTTATCCCATAAGTTGGATAGGTCAGCAGGAAAATGAAGTCTCAGTGCATTAGAGTACCTCTCATTCAGGAGGAAAAATAATATCTGTCCCAGAAACCTGGTCCATTTGTTCCCCACTCTAGGTGAGAGAAATCTCAGCAGAATTAATAATAGCAATGAGCAAAATGCTTCTCAGGGGACATGCAGTCTTTAGTTATGGGGATAAAGATGAAAGTCAGTCATAGTGTGGCTGTTTTTGAAGTTTTCGTTACATAAAGAAGGTAAAAGGAAACTAGAAGAGGTGTTTAAAAATACCAATGGGGAGATCATTTAATTTGGGGGAGAATGATTGAAAACAAACTATAATTCTCTGTATCTCTGTCTCTCTGTCTCAGTCATCTCTCTCTCACAAACACACACACACTCATACATACACAAATCACATAATTAAGCCTATTCCTTTAAAAAAATAAACATCATCTGATTTACAACTAAAATTCCCAGCTCCAGCTCCAGAATTCACTACCTCTGCTAATAGACATTGAAGGAAAATCCAGCTATGCTTCTATCCTACCTAGACTATTATGCACACTTTTAAAACATACAATAGCAGAAAATGAAAAGAAGTCAGGCTTGCTGGTTTTAAAACACAATTCACCCCTCTTCTCTGTATCTACATATTTTCAGGTCAAAAATCTCTAAAATCAATACAGAAGTCCAAACGGTCTCATAGAAAAAAGCCTACCTTCATCCAGAGAAGCATGAAAACAGATTTTCTAGTTGGTCGACAGGACCTTACTTGCAGTTTTAGAAACCTGGGTTTTGCTGTTTTCTTTCTTGCAGTGCCACACATCATTATCATGTGATTAATCACTGCCAAAGAGCTATTTGGTGATTTTTTTTCAAAAAGAAACTGTCCATCATTTACATAACAAGCAGTCCAGCAGAATATATGCAAATTGGTGTTCAAAACCTGACAAAAGCATACTGAATATCTCCTGACTTGTATATTGAGTAAAGATTTCTTGCTCACAACAAAAGTATATTCTTAGCTGATAGGGAGGCTAACAGCACAGATTTGGAACATACTTAATACATGGAATGTTCAGACCCAAGTGTCCCTTAAAAAAAAGAAAATGATACCAGTGACATTGATGGGAATAATGCAAGAAGAAATCACTTGGGCATCTTGTTTCATCTTCTCCTCAGGAGTCGGGAGAGGTAGCGCTTTGCTCCAGTTGGTCTGCTTGTCCAGTGTAGAGGGGACATTGTGTATTGGGTTTTTCGGCCTCTGCCCTAACATGACATCTGTGTCTTCATCCTCTGGAGAGTGAGACTGCAAACAAAATACATTCAGATTCACTTCCCATAGCTTACATGTTTAAGGATTTTCATAGTTCAGTCTTTTAAAATAAGTCTAGAAATAAACATGTAGGACAAAGGAAACAGTCCTAGAGAATAGTAAGCACAGCTAATTAGAAGTTTTGTTTCAACAGTGAAGAGATACAGAAGGAAAAAAATGGGCCCACAAAACATGCTTTTCAGGTGAACTGCAATTAAGAGGCCAATTAGTTAGAAATCCTATACTTTCAAACTGAAGAGGGCCTCCTGTCTGTGATCCAGCAAAAGGTAGTTCTGCTTTCTGTATCTTTATGTCACTATGAATTCCTGCCAAAAATCTTGAAAGCTCTAGACCATGATGATCAAAGAAGGCAGATGAGTTAAATGTCTATAAAAATACCCATGACCATGAAGAAAACCTGGAGACATGAGGTAATCTGGAACACAGCACCTGGAGGACAAACTGCCAACCTAATCCAGGAGGCCATCAAAACTTCAGGAGTTAATTACACTACAGGAAGACAGCACTGGAGAATGACATTTTTAAAAGTCAGTTTAACTGATATTAGGTGGCTGTAGAAAAGCCAAAGAAAAGATGTGCCCCAGTATCTGACTGCAGTGGAATATACAAATTCTGTTCCTGGAGGCAAAGTTTGAAGAGAGTTTCTCTTTTGAATTTGGATAGATAGTTTATTTTCTTTCAGCTTTGTGGGGCAAAACTTTCCTTCCAGCTCTGTAAGTTACAGGCTTTGATTTCTACATGACATTTGAAAATTGTCTACCCAAGACTTTGATAAATATTAATGTTGTCTAACTTCTATTTCCAGCGTGGGCTCCAGGCCCAGGTTATTCAAAAGATCCCTTCCCACTTTGGGTTTCTGGGTTGGCTTTCTAAACCAGAGTACAAGACCAGCTTCCACCATGGAATCTAGTTTTCTTTCTTTATACAGTTCAGAGGAAGATGGGCAACTGTATAAAATAAGTATTTCATTTCCTCTTATTTCAGTAAGGTTTTAATAATATTCTGTCCTAAACTCAGGATTCAAAAAAACAAAACAAAACAAAACCCTCTCTAGTCTTCACATTGGAAACTATATTACTACTGGCTCAGGATAGTATGTATTGTCAAATGAACTGTCCTCAAGTCTCCTGAAAGAGTAGGCTCCAGAGCCCCATGTAAAGGAAACCCTGGAATTTACTTACCTTATCAGAGGTTTCCGTAAAGCCCCCCAACACACACAATAGCATATGATTTTTCCCCCTGGGGAAAATTGTGTTCGCCATGAACGGTTTAGTAAAATATTGCAAACTTCTTTCTCTCTTCAGCTTTTGTGCAAATTCCCAGCAAAGCGAATAGCGAATAGCTCAAATAAAGTTGGAGCACAAAAGACTTTGTTTCCTAGGTAACTTTCAAGAAGAAAAAAAAAAGTTTGGTGCATGCAAAGAGGGAGGGACGGAGTGGGGAGACAGACAGAGGACAGAGAGAGAGAGAGAGAGAGAGAGAGAGAGAGAGAGAGAGAGAGAGAGAGAGAGAGAGAGAGAGAGCACAGGAAAGCTGAGCACTGGAGCCCAGCAGGAACGAAAACTCCCACCACCAAAGTCCTCATTTTGTTGGCGATTCCTTCCTTGAATAACAATGGACTTGAAAGGACTAAAGGATAGTGACCTGACTCCAGGTTCTGACCAGCAGCCAAAGTACTTTTTATTTAATGGTGACGGGGACAATTGGCTGCCAGAGGATCCTCTTGTCTTGTTCTCCTGTTTTGTTTGTTTTGTTTGTTTTTTGTTTTTGTTTTTTGAGAAGCTGAACATTTACAATTCTGATAAATACAGGACAAGCTGTAATTTCTTTTCCCCAAACTACAAAATCCAGGAGCAGTGATAAAGGATCCCTATGCTTAGTATAGCTGCAAATTGCAACTCCAAGAGGGACATTAAAGGGGAAAAAAACAATGACAGGGCTGTCCTTAATTCAAGTTAGGAAAATACCATCCTTTAGCTTGACTTAAGAGAAAAACTGTTAGTTGAAAATGGGCTTGCAATAAAGTTAAAAGAGAGAAGAAAGGGAGAGTGTCTGAAAAGAGCAGGATAAGGCTGCAAAGCAATGTTCTCAGAACCAATACCTTTCTACTCCATGGAGCCATGTGGCAACATTCAGTGGGGGAGGGCGAGCGGGTGCTGTTAAACTATGAAGATGAAATGCAAAAGAAAAAAATTAAAAATGTACACAACAGAATGCCCTAGTTAGGCCAAATCTATGATCCTAACAAATAACATTCTGGGAGAAATTTTCTTCTAAATGATTCTGTTCTGGCTAAGAGGACCAAGTTCTTCAATTCCAATCCTGGCTACCTGGCTTTCTCCCTACATGGTCAGGTACAACTCTTTAACATCTGTAGTAAGATACATGAATAACAGCATCTATCCTCCAGGGCTATTCCGAGGATTAAATGAGTAAATACATATAGAATTTTGGCACTTAGCATGTTTTATATGCTACTTTTACAACTGGTTATTTTTATATTTACCTTGTAACTGTGAAAATGTCTTTGAAAACCAAAATTTTCCCATATTTTGTGTATATACATATGCATGTGTATATATGTATGTTTGAATGTGTGCAGATGTGTGTATTGAGTTGGTATGCAAGCATAAAAGTACGTACATGTGCACATGGAGGACAGAGGTTAACCTCGGGTATCATCATTTCTCATGCATTATTCATTTTGTGTTTTCTTTTGCTTGGTTGGTTGTTTTTTGCATTTTTGTTTTTGTTTGTGTGAGGGTCTTTAACTGGCCTGGAGCTTGCCAAATAGGCTAGGATGCTGGTCAGTGAGTCTCAGGGATCTGCTTGTTTCTGCTGCCTCAACCCTGGGATTATTAGCTTGTACCACCACACCCAGCTTTAAAATTTAGATCCAAATGTTTGCAAGGATAATTTTACCTACTGAGCCATCTCTACAGATCTGTAACTTCCCCATCTTTTCTATCTAAGTCTTGCTAAGTTAGGAAAGACTAAATTGTTTTCTTTCCTTAGAATGATTTTATTTCCCCATGAATTGTTTGGGAGAAAATGTCCTCATTTACACTGCTCCAATTTGCTTCTCTCTCATCAAGCATATTTAAAGACCACTGGTTTCATGAGAGTTTCTGCTTCACACCCACACATGGTTTAATGCTGGGGTGCCAATATCTCACAATACTTAAATTGAGAAGAGATCCTGTATTTTATTTTGTATTGAGTGAAACAAATCATACTGCCAATCTTGCTTGGAAAATAATTTGGTAATCAGTATTCTCTCTCCAGGATCTTCTAAGAAAGACATTGAAGCTCTTCTTGTTTGTTTGTTTGTTTTGAGAGACAGACTCACTATCCAGTCCATGTTGTTCTCTAACTCACAGTCGTCTTTCTAAGCCTTCCACATGCTTCAATTACAGGAATGCCCTACCATGCCTGGCTGAATCTCTTGAACTTCTACCAGGTGAGAAAACCCACAGGCTGCATATGGGCAAGGATAGCTATGGATGCATCCCAATACAAAATTTTAAACTTACCCAAAACATTGTGTATTTTTTACTATTATTTTCAGTAACTTGACTTGCATATCCATGTAAGGGCTATGTTTACAGCAATGCCATGTTTCAATGCTAAAGGCTAGACATGCCTGTGAATCTAATTATATCAGCTTTAGATTCAGTTATGCACATATTATATATAGTATAGTACTTACCTTATAGCATGGCTTTAATATAATACAAATCATCATTGAGCACACACATGCACATATTGTGTTCATCTAGTAAATTGTGAATTCCTGTATTTAACATTCTCTCTCAGTATTTTATGATACTAGTTGTACTCTCCCTCATAAGAACTCACCAAAATATTTGCCCACTCAAATGATACCAGAGATCTGTGTGTTTTAGCAGTTATGAGAACTCCAACTGAAATTAGAGGCATGTCCAAGATCTCAAGAGGGAACAGATACCATGGAAACCTCTGTCTTACTAGACTAAAATATAAAACCAGACAGGAAACCACCAGAAACTTCTGGTTCCATAAGTGAATTGGCATGGGTGGATACTGAATCTAGTTATTCTCGATCCTATGGCAGGCATGAATTGTGAGAAGCATTCAAGATCTAATTCTAACTTACTCTTCTAAGTTTTAATAGTTAGGGTTGTTCATTAATTTTTATGTAGAGCAAATGCCATTTCCTCATGCCCAGTTTGTTTTGACTATATTTTAAGACTAATGGGTTGAAAGAGTCTAAGGCTCCTCCACTGAACATAAGCATTTTGAGAGATGTATTACATACCACCTGAGATCAGACTTGACTCTTGTTTTAGCCTGAGAATCAGCCATAGACGATGTATAAGTCTCATGTAAGAGACTGAAATATGTAAAATAGAAGAACAATTCATAGAATCAGGTAAAAGGGGCCCTCAAAGGGTCATGTTGATATGGGAAAGAAAGTTGCTTCAAAGAAATTCAAGGCTTTGGTAGTGCATGAAAAAATTTTCCAAAAAAAAAATACATAAGAGACTGCAGTTCAGAAAACATGAAAAAGATTAATATTGACAAATGAATTTGGTAGTTCATCATAAATCCCTCAAGTCAGCTCTCCTGTTGGGTATTTTTTTCAGGAATGGGAGATGAGTCAATTTTACTTTTTATCTGTTTGCAAAACCCATCTACATATTAAACAAGTATGAAGTAAAACCTGGCAGAGACCAAGGGTGGCCTTAACTGAATCCAGACAATGCAGACTGGTTTGGACTACTATAACCAAATCAAGGTCTCCTTGGATTAAACTCTCCAGCAGATTCAGCCTCAGGTAATCATCTATCATGTTGGTAGCAGCCCCAACCTATGGCACACAAATGCTGATACTGGATAGCCTTGAGCTTTGGAATGGAGTGGTGGTGCTCCTTGGTTCCTCCACCTAAACCTATTTAGGCTGCCTGTAGATTTATAGTATCTGTGCATGTAGTATTAAGTAGGCTTGGTTTTATATCTGCCATGAATTACGAACTATCTGAGTCTTGTATTTGAAAGAGTCCTATCTCTGGATGTTGGTCAGCAGAAGCAAAATGATTCTGATTGTTTTGGATTGTATTTTTATATGATGAATGGTCACAGAATTTTTCTCTAAATTATCTAAGAAATCAGATTCAAAGCCAGTTCTTCCTCAGGGCATTTCTACTTGACCAGAATACCACTCTTTAATAGGTACTGATGGATAAATTGCAGAAAAGCTGGGCATTGATCAAATTTGTATAAACTAAATTATTCTTTAATGGTTTTATGTAAATGTACCCCATTGCTCATTCAGAGAAATGCTATCCATTATTTATTCATAACTGTATTACCACTGACTCAATAATGTTTTATAAATATTTGTTGTGTTGCTAGCACCTTAGTGTGCCCGATATTAAGAAACAAAAATTCTTCTTAAAGAAATAAAATTCCTCTTAAAGAAATAACATCAAATTATTTCCACCTACACATCATTTTTCAGTACAGCTCTTAGCACAAAATTAAAATGATATATCATCAGGGAAAATAAGACAACACCAGCAAGATGCATTCAAAACAACAGGTAATAGAAGAATGCCCATAGGAATGCTTGCTTTTGGAAGTATCACTTAGTGCAGAAGTGGCAATGAACAACACTTGGTTCTTTAGAATAACTGTGGGAAGAGTGTTAGGAGACCACCATTTCATTCACTTAAGAGCATTTCTTAGATGAAGGTGGAAATCAGTTCCAGTGTAAACTAACTGTCAGACTCAAAATAAAAATAGTTTATTTCTTGTGTACAGTGTGCTCACTGTATAATTCTTTTAACTTGTCTATACTATTGATATTTTCATAAAACATGCTGGAGAAAAATGAAAAATCTATTTCCTTCTCCTTTCCTAGGCTTTCATTTTGGCCCCGCTGCCATTGATTTTGAGAGGCCTCAGACTAAATTACTACATTGTTGAATAATCCAGGATCAATCATGTCTATCTTGTTCCTGACAAAAGATTCTTCTTTGATACCTCACCTCCATTTTGATCTCTATGGGTCCCATTGTATTTTCAAGTCATTTCCCAGAGCTTTTCATAAGATTGCCTCAACCAAACCCAGAGTTATATTTATGATCGGTGCTCAGAACAAGAAATAACAAATATTATACTCAAAAGTAGCCAAGGAAATTTCTCTAGTGAACATTGAAAAAACATATTCAAAACCCAATCTTTTTGTGGTGTATATGAAAGAGAAAAGTTCATCCCTTGACTTTTGTGGCTGTGAGCAAGCATTTCTCCAAAGAGCTCAAGATTTCTCCAAATTTCTCTTAGTGGCAGAAGAAGAAAATCCTTCTACTCCATATTTTACTTTCTGTTGGGTTTTATTTCATATGCTTATAAGGGATTATTTTGCTTCAAAACTTGCCAAAAGACATCTGTTAAAATGTTGTGGGTATTCCAGCAGGAAATGTTTTGAAAAATTGACTTTGGTTTGTGATCTAACTGATACCACATGGCATTTATAGCTGTCGAATTTCAGAGCTGATTTACAACAATCATGCTATCTTAAACCTGAGAAGTATTTACTGTAGATGACGTATTACCATATATTTGAAAACAGGAGTAAAACCCTTAGAGTGAAGATATCCTTTACAGTTCATACCAGACTTCTAGTGAGGTGACATGGAGGTTTAATATCACTCTACCACAGAGCTTGTTTGTCCTCAGACTAATCTCTGCATTAATATATGAACCATAGCCCATCTGGGAGATGGAGAAGCCCCATCTGCCTCAGCTTCTTCTGTGGAGGAATCTGTGTGAATGTACTGTACATAAATATGAACCACTTTGATCTTTCTCTGAGGCTTAAAAAAGTTTGGCAATGCCTTCTTCACATGTCACTCTCTTCCTGCTGCCATGACAGAGCACAGTCTGTCCCTTGAGACTATCTCATAGTCTCCCACTGGCTGGCAATGTTTAATATCATTTTTAATTCATCCTGTGCTTCTTTCTCCCCATGTCTCCAACTCCTGTACTTACAGGGCTGAATAAGCAATGACAAGGAAAATAATGAATGAGGAAGAGGCTTAGAGGACATTCTCTCAAAGGCATCACCCTCACCTAACATGCAACCACAAACTCCAAATGTTCAAACCCATCACTCCATACCTCTGGCCAGCTTTGAGACCCAAAGAAAACCAAACCAGCAAATACACACTTATTAAGGTGTAAGAACTCACCGTGAAAAATCCAAGGGAATGTCACTAAAGCAGAATTTGGTACACAATGGTTGTAGGCCAGGAAGAGAGATGTTTGGGGAAAGATGCTTACCAAGTTCTTCTTTAGCTACTTTATGCATTCATATCTATTAAAGGTGCTAAGAAGTATAGTTATTCAAACCTGGGGAACATTCTCTTATCACTGATAAATCTCCCTTTCCAAATCATACCTTTACTATTTTACCCTGATGAACATAGTCATTACCACCTCCTCAATTCTCCTGAAGGACGTTTGGCAACAGAAAGCAACAAAAGATGAACAAGTGCTTACAAATGTGCTCAATATACACATTCACTGGGCAATTTGAATGTAACCCACAAGTCACTATGTATAATAGGAAGGATGAACTGAAAAAGAGTAGTAATATCTAGTGTTGGCAAAGATGTGGCACAACTGGAATGCTTCTAAATTGAGGAGAGTTGTTTAAAATGGTACAATCACTTGAGAGTCTATTTAGTAGTTTTAATAAAATTAAACATATTTCTATTTTTAATCCCCTGCTAGGTCTATGGAAGGAAGAAATATGAGTATATCCACCATAAGTCTTGCATAAAAATATTTAGAGTAGTTATATTTGTAAAAGCAAAATAACCAAATAAACCCTACAATTAGAAACAACCAACCCAAATACCTGCTGACAGCAGAATGATAAACAGATTGTGGATTACTGTATTCATAAACTGTAATACATCACAGTAATCTAAAAAGTACATGTGGGCTGAAGAGATGGCTCCACATGCTTCAAACCCGGATGCCCTCTGTTCAGTCTCCAGTGCCCCTGTGATAGAAGGGAAGAAATGGCTTGTGCAGGTTTTCCTCTTTATCTCCACATGCATGCTTGAATACATAAGATGAATAAAATTGCTAATTCAACATTGATTTTAGAGAGTGTGTCAAACAAGCTAGGGCCGTATCAATGATAGAGCACTTGGGTTTCCATATGAACAATACTTTGGATTTAACCCTCAAAAAATAAAATAAGAAAAAATTAAAGACATGGAGCCGATGAAACCACACACACACACACACACACACACACACACACACACACACACACACACACACACCAACATGTACTCACTTAGTTTTTAATCATATTCTGTTGGTAGACATTTGGAGTGTGAAATCTACCCATAGTGTGAAAAGTTTGAATGACAAGGGCAATGGTGCAGTTTTTACCCAAAGACTGGCTCTCTGAAAGCAACTGTCCAACCATAAAACATTTTGTCTTGGCTGAAATGGAACAAAAATTTCTGGGGTAACAGAATATTAAAATATTTTAACATTCAAGAATACTTTGTTTAATTGTGTGCTATTAATGAAATATTTTAAACACATGGAGCTTAACAAAATCATATTGGTAGCATTTGTGGAAAGTAGTCCTACATGAATGGAAAACAGGTCTATAGGGAGCCCAGGTGGACAACACTTTGTATCTACTGCTCAGCTAAGCCATTTACTCACAGGAATTGCTCTGAACTGTCAAGAACACAAAACAAGGCTCACTGAGCATGATGACTGAGAGATTGGTGCCAGTAAGTATCTTATTCATTCCCTGTGGCTGGTTCTGCCAGTGAGGGGAGCCCCTGCCAAGGGTCACTCAGCTCCATCAATCCTCAAAGGTTGCTAACAGTGAATAAAAGATACAAGTGAGGAAAAGGCAGACCCTGCTTTGAAGCACTAGGAAGAAAGAGTCTTTGAAAAACTACAAATACCACAACCCTTTCACTGAATCAGAGGGCAGCAAAGGGAGTCAGCAAAAGCCAGAAGTGGGGAGAAGTTTCCCCATTTGGGTTCCATTCCCACTGAAGCTTTGCACAGGGAATTTAGGGCAGATGTTACAGAAGCTCAACAAGGACATCCTTGGCCTCACCACAGCCAACTTTATTTTAAATGTGTGTAAGAGTGTGACCTTCTCTCACACAAGCCATTTGCCTCCTGCCTGTGCTCATTCTACTCCTCTATGGATAGTATCAATGTGTATATACTCATGGAGTCACTGCCATGATCAGAGCACAGGTCTGTTCTATGACCTTCACAAACTCCCCTGTGCTATCACTTTATAGTCACAACGTATCCCAATACTAACATCTAACATTCACTAATCTGAGCTCCATTGCTATGGTTTTGTCATTTTGAAAATGTTATATGAATGAAATCGTAGAGTATGTAACCTTAGGAGACTAGGTTCTTTCACCCAGAATAATGCCTTTGAGATCCTTCCAAGTTGCTGTGTATATCAATAATTCAATTTTTATTGTGAAGACTATTCCATTATCTGCCTATATTTTGAATAGTGAAAAAGTCTCAGGCATGCAAGATAATTTAAACCAAGAATATTCTGTAAAATGATGTACACAGACAAGTAATTTTATTGACAGTTTCACAGCTAGGCTAATATAATATTTTAAAAATAATTCCAAAACTAAATTGTGCAACAATGCATTTTCTTTCTTTTTCACAATGAACCAGGCTCACTGGTTAAATATTTCTTTCATGAGCTATTGTGCTGCTGAACAAGCGATTGTCTGTTTGCTATAAATCTATTCTCCAGTATTCTGCTCTGTGATGCTGGGGTTCTGTGAAGGTTTCTGTCTTGTTAGCTGCTTCCCACTAGGTTCCGCCAATAGGCTACTAGAAGGAGACCGGTAGGCCAGAAAAGGAAGAAGGGACTTCGTACTCCCTCATACACACTGTTCTTGTAACATCATCCTGGCAACGGTCCCTCACCCTAGACTGGCAGTTGGTTTCAACTATCATCTGTGGGTATATCTATGCCAGACACTATGCTGATCTCCTTCAATACAAACACTACATAAGAATAGCAAGTAGAGTAACAGTCACCAGCAATTTACCGTAAGTCTCCACGATCCACCTAATTTTTGAGAAGGCCAAAACAGCTGAGTTTGGAGGGGTAATAGGTCCTGCAATGTTATGTTAAGACTAATATCAAGCTCTTCTCTTCCTGTGCAGTAGCTTTTTGTTACTGTGACAAAATTAACTGAGCAGAATAATGTAAGCGAAGAAAGATTTGTTTTAATCTGGCTCATAGTTTCATCCCTGGTGGGGTCGGCATGGCAGAGTGGAGTAGAACGTTCAGCTTACATCATGGCAGGCAGGAAGGAGACATGGGGTGAATATGTATATGAATGTGCCCACCATAGAGAACAAACTCCCCCCCCCCCCAACACACACACATTTATTTCATCTTAGCATGGCTGGTAATGGAGCACCAAAGCTCAGAAATTCTGAGTGAACCTGGAACCAATAATTCTGAGTAGTGGGTGCTGCCTTAAAGGTACTAATGTGTGTGTAGCTCAAAAGGATTAAAAAGAACTAGCAGACCTCTAAGAGAGTGCCACTAAGGTGACAGGACTTGACTGATATCTCTAAGGAGGTGTGGTGAGATTAACTGTGGGAAGTACAGAAACAGACAACAGATGAAACAAATTGTCAGCCTGGGACCACAGTAGGAAAGGCATAACAATAGGCTCATGGTTTTGAATACTTGGTCCCCAGTTGTTGGTGGTGTTTGGAGAGGTGGAGAGTTGCTGGAGGAAGCACATCTTTGGGGGTGGCCTTGTGGGAATGTAGACTCAGCTCACTTCCTGTTCTCTCTTTGCTTCCTCTGTGTGTATGAAAATGTGATCAGTCAGTTTCCTACTCCTGCCATCATGCTTTCTTTGATTGTTGTTATGTCTCCCCTGCCATTATGGATTCTGTCTCTCTGGAGCCAGAAGCCAAAATAAACCCTTTCTTTAAGTTGCTTTCAGTGATGGTATTTTATCACACTAACAAAAAAGTGACTAATAAAATAATTACTGTGTTCTCCATCATCCTGAACCATCTGGCTTGATAGAGCTGTAGAATGGCCATTGAAAGATACAGTTATAAACTGGGTGATGGTGGTGGTACACACCTTTAATCTCAGCACTTGTGAGGCAGAGACAGGTAGATCACAGTGAATTTGAGGTCAGCCTGGTCTACAGAGCAAATTCCAGGACAGCTAGGGTGCTGTTACACCGAGAAACCCTGTCTTAAAAAAACAAAACAACAACAAAACAAACAAAGATACAGTTACAGTGCCAATTAGGTAGTAGTAGCCTGAATGGCTGGGCCAGGATTCTTTAGAAGGTTGTATACACATTAAATCAGTATCTAATGTATGATACAGTCTCTCCCATAGACCCACAATTCATGGGTCTAGGAATCAAACGGTGGAAATGGGAATGGATTCATTCCTATCACTCCTAGTCACCCACTGGGAACATTTTGCTTCCTATTCCTGGGACCTTAAGTTCCACTGTCTTCAAAGTTTCAATTCCAGAAAGGAGAGTGATTCTGCAAGGAGAAACAACAAAAATTCCCTCCATTTAACTGGAGACTAATACTTCCCCCTGGCCGCTTTGGGCTTCTAATGTCCTGAAGTCAACAAGCTAAGAAAATAATAATAACGTTAGGAGGAGGGGTGATTGATTCAGACTTCCAGGTGGAAATTTGATTGCTTCTCCACAGTGGAGGTAGAGAAGATTATGTCTGGAGTTCATGAGTTCCTTGGGGTGTCTCTTGGTGTTTACCAAGTCAATGGGAAAGTACAATCTAATCCAGGCAGGGTGAGAAATGGCTCAGACCCTTCAGAGATGACGGTGTGTGTCACTCCTCCAAGAAAAGAACCAAGACCTGCTGAGGCAATTTGCTTAAGGTAGAGGAAATATAGAAAGGGTAGTAGAGGCAGGTAGGTAAGAACACATGACCAGTTGCAGAAACAAGGATTTTAACTGATATGAGTATTTCTACCCTATTTTGTTAAGAACATGTTTGTGCATATAGATGCATATATTAAGAAGATAGTTATGTTATATGTTGAAGCTCCAGGAAGATTATGCTGCTTCAGTTGTACAGGGATGTTTTGGTAACAGAGCAGGTCATAACTTAGTGGTGCTCTATTCAGCAGCAAACAGCCTAGAATATAAATATGCTCTGACCATTTAGGGTTTCGCTATAATAAATCATTTATGACATACATTTCTGGACTCTTGTATAATATAAGCAAGTGTAGTAGGCAGTGAAAGCCAGAGGACATCCCTTCAAGACAAAGATACAGAACAAACTAGCTCTAAAATGAGGCTGATGGCAAAGAGACCTAAAAACATGAAATTGGAGCCCAGATGGTCTCTCTTACAATGTTCTGCTTCAATAAAAGAATGGAAAAATCAATTTACCTTAACTAAATTGACAAAGATTCCATTTCAATGAGATATGGCAAAAGGCAGATAAATATATGACTATATATTAATATGCTCATGTATGCATGCTTCCATGATAAAGTCATAAGAATAAAAGATTAAAAATAGGGGTGGGTCATCATTTGTTCTTTTTTTCCTCTATTTTGTTGGCATATAATGTAACATCAACTGAGGTAATATCAGTGGTTAAGCATTGTAAATCTATTTTATCATATTAAATTATGAGACACTAAAAGATAAAGCATCCCTCAAGGGATTTAACTATGTATTCTAAAATGAATATAGAATGCATTAGTGGTTATATGCAGCATACTTATATCATTGAGACAGGATTATGTCTTTATTATTGCTTTCATTTGGAAATTAAACTTGATGTAAAGAGACATGACTGAGTGTCAACTTGATGAGGGGTAGACTTATGATTGCTGATATTGGTTGTCATCTTGATGGTATCTCAAATCAAGTAAAACATAAGCTGTTGGTCATTATTGGAATGATTTTCCTGATCAGCTTATTTGAAGTGGTAAGATCCACCCTAAATATGGGTAGCACCTTGTGGGTGGCAGTCCAGACAAAAGGACATAAAAGAAGGAAACATTTTGCATATTTGCCTTCACACTTGCTGGCAAGTCCATCTAACCTGTTGCGTCCATGGCTGCATTCTTTTGCTAATATTAAAATTAACTTCTTCAGTCTTCCAACATAGACTGCTGAAGACCAGCAGTTCTGAAAGTACCCCACAGGTCTTCAGTGTCAGATTGGCATTGTATATACTGTATGACTACTGCATTCTCAGCCTCTCCAGTGTGAGACAGCCATTATTAGACTACCCATATAGTATCTTACTAGCCAATCTAACAAATTCCTTTTAAATAAATATTTATTCTATCGATTCTATTCATCTAAATAAGTAGTTCTCAACCTAGGTTATGACTCCTTTGGGGGTCACATATCAGCATATCAGAGATATATTTATTGATTTGCTCAATCTTGGTATATAGATAAAATAGTTTCAGAATTGTTGTCATTCTCATGAAAAAATAAAGCTCCTACTTTAGAGCAGTTCTGGATTTTAAAAACTACCCTTTTGTTTCTGACAGGGATGTTCTTGGAAACACTCCTGGGGTGGGATGGAGTCCCAGTCCTCCATGCTACTATTGAATGAAACACTTGTGAGAATCAAGAAAGACATTTGCAGACACATTGTCTGCCTCTACATGTTTGTCATCAACAGCCTGAAGAGAGAGGAAACTAGGACTCTTAGCTGAGAAGATGTTCTGCAAATTCTAGAAATTGACCTTATCCCACTGTTCAGAGTCTTCTTTCCAGATGTAGAAGAGCAGGTGACCTTCTTTGGATTCATTAGAATTTTGACTGATTTATGAACCATTAATGATACTACAAAGATGTGAATGGGTCAGAACAATTCCACAGGATAATCAACAGTCTCCTCTTTGTATTGTAACTATATTATCTAGATAGAGATGCCATGATATCCCATTGTGAGCTATTGCAGGTGTTAAACATGTTGTGCTGTAGAACATTATTTTAAGATGTGTTACATTTTTTATGCTGTGGAACATTTGTTTAATCATGCAAAGATGTGTTGCATTCCTTTATGCTGCATTAACTCTGTGAAGCTGTGTTACTTTGCCTGTCTAAAACACCTGATTTGGTCTAATAAAGAGCTGAATGTCCAGTAGCTACACAGTAGAAAGGATAGGTGAGGGTGGCATACAGAGAGAAGACATAGGAGGCGAAATCTTGGAGGAGAAGATCAAGGAGCACAAGGAGAAGGAAATGAGGACTCCAGGGGTCAGCCACCCACCTGCACAGCAAGCCATGGAGTAAGAAGTAAAGAAAGGTACATATAAAGGTAAAAGCTTAGAGGCAAAAGATAGATGGGATAATTTAAATTAAGAAAAGCTGGCTATGGATAGTACCTACCTAGGCCCTCTGCATAAGTGTGACATTTGTGTAGCTTGATCTGTTTGTGGGACCTCTGGCGGTGGGGCCAGAGAAGTGATGGTTTATGAAAAGTTTCAGGAGAGACAATATCATAGAGGCCTGTTAATGAGCAAAAGTAAATAAAAACTTCTAGACTACAGAAGAATTTTGCCAAGTTAGAATTATATTTAGCAGATATACCCTGGGGTGCCACATAGAACAGAGAGGATTTTTTAAAAAAGGATTATTGAGAATCTAGGAGACTAAATGACCAAGTTGAGGGGTAGAATGGATGGCAGAGAAACAGGAAATAAAAGATGTATGGAAAAGGCTGAAGGATCACTACAGGGAAGGCAGCATGATGATAATATGTATCTAGTGAAGGACCTCAGCTGAATGGGGTCAGCTCCTAACAGAAGTCCAAAGCATCGAATGTATTGGAGCATTAGTTACCTAGCTACACTGACTTTCTTGTTCTTTATGTACACCACCACTGCCAATCCCTTAGAAACATGGAGTCTGGTACTGATGACACAACCAGAGTTGGAATGACAGGCCTTTGAGCAAGCCAAAGCAGCTTCTTTGCCAAAGTCAGTTAAAGTTAAACCTCACTGGATAAGGCTGTTGACATCCAAAAATCTATCTGCATAGCCTCTTTATCTGCCTTTAGCTGTCATTCTCTGACTCACTGTTTACTTACTTATTTCCTTACTTATGAAGGAAAATATATACACAGTTCTTAAAGGAATGACTGAGGATGCCACTGTAAAAGGATAGGGAATGGATAGCAAATGGGGAGCAGGCAGGGTGACACAAGTAAAATGCATGAGTAATTCACTATGAAGTATCATTCATATTTTATGAACAGGTGAGGTGATTAGAAACTGTATGGAATACAGGGGTTGTCTAATAGTCATGTGGTAGTCAACCGAGGCTCGTTAGTATGCATATTGCTTTCCCATTTTTAGCTATATAGTAATACATTTTAATTCCTGGCTCTGCTTGATTGTTCCATTTAAAATTATAGCTGTAGTTCCATAAATAAATTAGTTTGATTGCAATGAAATGAAGTCAAAGCCAAATAATATTTTCCAAAGCTATCAATGTTAGGTATTTTCTTTCCCCTCCTCTAGGGTGGATTTATCACTCATTTGTGACATAGTTAGGTTTATTTGTTACTGTTTGCTTCCCACTTGGGGTTTTCCTCACATCCTAGTTAATGTCGTGTATTTATGGGTAGAGAATTCATGAAATATTGCCTGGGTTCTATGACTACGGGGTATAAAAAACAAAAACAAAAACAACAAAAAAACATATGCTCAAGGAAATGTCACTCCTCTTCAGCCCTACTGCCTCCTTTCTATTCCTTCATTCTTATCTTCACCCATCCCCTGGAGTTACACCAACCTCATTTGTTCTGACTTATCTTCCCGCTACAGCCAGTTCTGCTATGCTCATTTTGAAAACTTGCATTAGTTCCAAAGCAATTGGTATCTTAGGAGCGTGATTTGAACATAATGTAAATGTTGTGTTTGCTTATGCATGATTTCATACATGAAAAACTCTAAGTGAATGCAGGGATTGCACCTAGCTGAACTGAGCTGTAGAGGAATGCAAAACACATTTCAGACATCCACCAGTTACCATGTTCACTTTGTGGGTTGGGAGCCTATTCACATGTAGTGTTGCTACAGCCTTCCCTCTAATTTCATGTCAGCCTCATTCTATCTTTTCCCAATAACTCACAAACTGCAAACCTTCTGACACTCCTTTTCACAAGAAGACTTTGAGGCTTTGTTTTTCTAGATGGAGTATCAGTTTATTGGGGTGTTTATGTATTTCACAACCACTTAATATTGTTCCTGGCCAGGTTTGTGGGGTAGGCCTATAATCACAACTTGGGATGCTGAGGTAAGAAGATTTCAAGTTCAAGAACATCATTGGCTACAGAGTAGGCTAAAGGTCTTGTCTCAAAATCAAAAGCAAACAATGAGTTGGGTACAGTTCAGTGGTACTGTGCTTGCCTGGGCTCACTTTCTAATATAATACACACACACACACACACACACACACACACACACACACACACACACACACACACACAAACACACACACACACACACACACACACACACACACACACACACACACACACACACACACCTACTACCATACACAATGTGGATTTCCTTTTCATGTATGTGATAGAAGTCTATGAATCTTATGTTCTTAACTCTGTCTTGTCTACAATTTTTAATTGTCTTTTTGGCAGTGTGGAGGTTTTTGAAGATTGCAAAACTGACTCTTATGCAAACACGTGGACATTTATGCATTTTATATACCTTTCTAACATGAAGAATCATATAGTGTAGATACTGTTTGGGGATTTGCTTGGTTTTCACTTAAGAGAATGTCATAGAAGTAACTCGTTATTGGTTCATAGAGATCTTCCTTATTCTATTATATCTGCATAATATACAATTGTGTAGATGTCCTGCAACTTATTCTATCACTCTAACATAAACATATTTTGGTGCTTCTAATATAAACAATGATTCAGTAGTGAATCTTTTTGTACTTTCAGAAGTGTATCTTCACTGCAACTTCTAGAGTAAGAAGTGCTTAGTAAAGTTTACTAGATATTGCCCAATTCATAGGTTACATAAAAGTTGAATTTCTATCAGTAATGCATAGGACCAGTTGTTTCCCCAATAGATTGTGCCACCCTACACTGTCTGCAGTTCTGATTATGAGTATGAACAATTCTTAAAATAAATGTTTATTAATCATTTGAGAATTACAAACAATGTGTTGATCTTATTCACCCTTAAATTCCCTTCCTCACCTCCTTTCAGATCCATCTTCAACATCCTGCCCCTCAACTGTGTGTCTCTTTTTGAAATTTTAACGACCCATTGAATCAAATTTGTGTTGTACATGATTTTCTGGATGTGGAGCATAGTATCATGGCTTGAAGTCTATTGACAATGTTTTTTTTAGGTTCTCTGTCTCCTATCTATTTTTTTGTCTGCTTGCTCTGTTTTGTACTGAAAGTGGTGTATTAAAATTGCCTAATGGTTCCATGTGTCTATCCATATCTATCTTCCCTACAGTTTTTGCTTCATAAATGTAGCTATGTTGTTTGTCACATTAATATTCATGTGTATTATATTTTAAGTCACTACTGATTTCTTGTTTTATTTACTTGTTATATCTTTGTTCCATCCTCTATAGAATCTGCTTGATCATTTTATTTTAGATGTGTCTCATGTATGCAGAGTGTAGTTTGGTATTGCTTGATTAAGAAAAATTGAGAGGGCTTCCTTTAATGTGTAAATTAAGCTCACATTCATTGATGTGACAATTCTGATATCTTTTGTATCTGTGTATTTTGTTATATTTGTTCATTGCTTTCTCTTTTAAGAAATGTGCTTCTGCTCTTCAGCTTTATCAACCTGTTTTTGCAATATGTATCCCTTTTCAATCATTTGAACCTTTACTACTAGTTTTTTGGTTGTTGTTGGAATCGCTTAAGGCCTACTCATTGCCAAGACAAAAATCAATGAGGCAATTTTATTTTCTTCGTCACTCCTCTATTTTCTCATGTTTAAGTTGTATCATTTCTGTTGTCACACTTAACCTTTGTAAATTAGTTCACCATCCTCATCCTCCCCACACTTGTAGTTCTGGATCTACACTTACGTGTGTTAAGATGCACAGTAACCATCATTTTGTTGACCTTTTCTTGGCTTTTCCCTAGTTGGATGGAGCTTGCCCTTTGGTAGATTTCTCACAAAGAGCAATATTTGTCTCATGATATTCCCCCTGGGTACAGTATTCTTTAAGCTCCTTTATGTTGAAAACTACTGTTTTTTAGTCTCAGTAGTTGAAGAAGATGTTTGTTGGATATAAAATCCAGGCCTCCTGCATTATTTCACTAATATTTTCAATCACTTATATTGTTTTGCTAATCTATTTTATTCATTTATGTGACATTGTAGTGTGTTTTCCAAGATCCATGCTTTAATTGCACCATCTTTTTTCACTATGCCCAAATCCAGATATTTTAGTGTACTAGTTTATGCTTTTAGCAGGGCAGCGTTACATGTCCTTCTAATCTGAGGTTTGATTTTAGTTTCTTCACCTCTAGATGCTAAAGGGTGCATTTGCCATTGTTCTGCCCTTTTTTCCTCTCAAACCTCCATATATGGATAGATGCCTGTTCTGCATGGTGCACATATTTTAAAATCCATTTCCTATAGATTTTTGTATTTGAACACTTTTTGAAAGTATTTTCAGGTATAGGAAAGACTTAATTGTTCTGGAAGTAGATTCCAACCTCCAGATGCATTCTAGTTCCCTACTTCCATGCAGTTTTTGATTTTAAAATTTGCCTTCCATGCCTCTGTGACAAGAGGAAGACTTGGTACTGATTTTTGTCTTTTTACTTCATATTAATTTGGTGTTTGGGATACCTCAAATAATTTTGATGGTGTGTTTTTTTGGTGGTGTAGTTTCATTTTTCAACCTTGCTGTTCTGTATCAATTTTGAAGGAAATATTAGGATTTAGTATATCACCACTGTCTTCAGCTGAATGGAAGGCTCAGTGTGCATTTGGATACACACACTCACACACAGATACACAAACATCAAGACACACACACACACACACACACACACACACACACACACACACACTATTCAACTCTCTCAAACAAGAAGTTTTCCAGTCAACATCACCTGAGCACTTAAAAATACTGCTTGTTACCAAAAACTTCAGCAAGGGCTGTCTTGAATTTAGTTCTCTGGAATGGCCTGACCAAAATTGCTAACCCATGCTCGCATTTGCAGAGAAGAGGCTACCTGTTGCAGCTCTGACAAATGTCCCATAGTCTGATTGCCACTTGTTATTACTAATTTGGCTACAACCTAGGCAAGGGGAAAATTCCTCAAGAATTCTACGTGAAGACAAATGAGTTTCACTCACCAAGCTTTTGTTCAGTACACAAACACACATCTTGGTGCCACCCTTCTTTCTTTATTTCTCCTGCCCACAATAAATAGTCAGTACCTGCCATTAACAAAGGCATTTGCAGCCGGGCATTGGTGGCACATGCCTTTAATCACAGCACTCGGGAGGCAAAGGCAGGCGATCTCTGTGAGTTCGAGGTCAGCCTGGTCTACAGAGTGAGTGCCAAGATAGGCTCCAAAGCTACACAGAGAAACCCTGTCTCGAAAAACAACAAAAGTGCATTTGCAGACAAAAGTCCACTCATGTGGATAAAGAATTGATCTTAGGCTATTTCTCTTTCTTATGGCTCTTGGAAACATTTTTTGCCATAAACTTCATACATTTGGCCTCCACCTAGGTCCAAACAAGTCTTTGGGTCCTTGACTAGTCAAAAGCTGTATTGTCCATAGTGAATTAATCAGAATATTGAGATGCCATGTGAGGATATGGATTTGGAGAGGGTTGCTTTGGTTGTCTTCCTGAAGCTCAAATTGCAGAGATGTTCTAAAATTCATTTCCTAGAGTCTGCTTTCTTTTCATATCACATATTCATTAAAATTAATATCCTAAAGTTGAACTCATGGACAAGGCTGATGTCCCTTCTAATAAGAGAGAAATACACAGTTGCTAATGGTAGACCTTCAAAATTCAAGAGCACATTGGAAAAGATAATCTTGTTAGCTAATCTTTCCCTGAAATTACCTCCTTTGTCACCCTAATGACAGAGGGTACTGTTATTTAGGGACACTCCTTAAATTTTCACTTAATAGTGGGCTTTAAGTTAAATTTAGCCAGTTTGTTTTTCTGTGAATTCTTCTTGCAGAACCTTTTAGGTAAATTAATTGATAAGAAACTAAGTATCCCTTTTTACTCGTGGGACTTGTGGTGTTACTTTTGAGCCACTGCCAGATGTCACTGGAGTGAAGACACTGTGTCCCTTGAAAATGTTTTAGTATCTCATTGCCTCTGTATAAGTTCTTGGCTTCCATAGGGCATCTTAGTGCACAGTTGGGGAACCACAGCCATATAGCTTTTCAGCCATTTATCTGTAGATAGCCGCTCCTAGACATGCTTTTAGATGATATTCTATAAAATCTTATGGGCTGTTTAAAAATCCTCAGTGGCAAAAAGTAATTTTTTCATGTCATTAAATATTCTTGTATAATACTGTGGTATTGTATTACATCCTAGAGGATAGAATATTATGTATATCAACATTTATTAAAATAAGATCCTTTTTGGACACTTGGGATATAATTATATTTTCTATGAAAATGTGATTTGATGAACATATTAATGAATAAATCTTCACATAGACTGATCTATTATCTTGGAGTTAATTCCCAGATGTGAAATTGCTGGATGAAAGTGCATGAATATTTAGAGTTTTCTTTCTCCTCTGGAAAAGGTGTAGTGATTTATACTTTCTCTAATTTTATGAGGATACATATATATAATATATATATATATATATATATTATATATATATATTGCAGGCCTTTCAATTGATGATAAGAGCTTTGTTACAATTGATTATGAATATAGGTTTAGATACTCAAGTATTTTAGGCACTGCTAGGGACTTGTAAAAACATAATTTAGTCTTATTTATATTGTATCACATGAAATATACTTAATGACCTACTAAAGTTGAAATGATTACCCCTATCTTACAAAGAAACTGAAATCCAATTATGAAAAACAAAAAGAAACCAGGATTCAGAAAGATACAACTTCTTCCAAATCACCCAACCAAAAAAATAGACAGATGTGGTTTAAACCTACAATCTTGCCATTATATGACAGACAAATCAAGGACATGAATGACTGTCATCACTGTCGTCATTGTTGTCATCAGGACTAATATTTATGGAGTGCTTACCATGAATTAAGCACCATTCACAAACACATTCAACTTTTAGCACCAAACCTATGGATACTATCTATTCTTCTGACTAAAACAATGACTGAAAGGATGTACTGGTCTAGAATTGCAGTTTATATGGTATAATTTGCATACAAGTTGGGGAAGTCTGGCTTTACAGACCATGCCAGTGTTGACCAGAACATATTATAGTGCCCCACAGAGTAATGGAAACCTATACCAGAGACTTATTATCAATGATTTTTAAAAGGAACAAAAATGGCTTAAATAAATCTTATAGATTAAAAAATGAAAGTTACTCTCTAACAAAATGTAGACCCAATAGTTCTCTAAGAAAATGTGTACCTAGGGTTTTGTCTACAGAGTTCCTATCCTTATTCTTGTAACCTTTACTCTTTAAGCAACATGTGGCCTGTAAAGATAAATACATATAGCCGTTATTCTAGCCAAGTGTGTGAGGTATAACTTGAATGAAAAAATCTTCTAATGAAATTCGTGGCCCAAACTCAATTGAAAACAAAATTCCCCCCAAGTGACTTGGAAATGTCAAGATTTGAGAAACTTTCAAGATAGCCAAACTTTCAGACGTCTACCAAAGTATAATCTAGGATCCTCTTATTGCTATCTATTGGGTTAATGAAGCACAGTTATTGCTAGTCACTACTTTAAGTCTTTTCTTAGCATCTTATTTAGGTATTTAGATGTCATTAAAATTATGCAGATTATAAAAAGGATTATATTTTCTTGTCACCTCTGTAAGCACTCAAAATTTTTGTCTTACCTCCTCCCCAAGAAAACCAACCTAATGAGCCGCAAAACATATTATAATGAATGGGAAAGTATTTTTAGCATTTTATGCAGAAAATACCTCATTAGAAGCAAACTCTTTGGCAAGCAGATTTAAGTTTAATAAGAACTTGTATTGAGTAGGGACATTTTTGACAAATCACTAGCATGTGTAAGCACTCTGTCTGATGAATCAGAGAATCATAGCCCCCCTTTCCTATTCTTGAGCTGCATCACAGCAATGTGGTAAGTAAAATATGGTACCCGGTATGTACTCAACTGAAGGGCACAGTGCCTTCTAGGTGGCTGCAAACAGGAAAAAATACATGCAGATCATCTAGTCTCACTCAAGGTCTTATTTGGATATGTTATAACATGAAAGTTCATTTAGATAAAATATGTTTCCATCTGAATTTTTGGTGTCATGGAAGCTGGACATTTTGCACTATTTTGCATATTGCACAGTCCATAATGGTTTAGGGTTTAGTGTTATGCATTTAATTTCAAACAAAATCCTCAATTCATACACATAGTGCTATAACTTCTTTAGACTTTGGGTCTCAGACCCGAATAAGAGAGTAGGTAGGGGTACTGGCAAGCTTGAAGACAATCTGGACTGGCTTGGTCACGAAACCATAGTTCCTGACTTCAATGACACAAGTATACAGAAGCAAATGTTTACTTATCCCACCGAGGCCCCAGAAGGCACATGTGGGATGCAGTGTTTGCAGCAGGTGCCAATTGAGTTTTCAGGTGTTTCCACTCAGGCTTCCTCATCTGTGGTCCACACTTGAGAGCTTGGCCTGAGTTACAGCCACCTCCACCCAGAGTAGGCTGAAACCACCCGCAGATGTCAGTGTGATAATGGGTTGCCCTAGGGAAGTAGCGTCTTACATTGAATGGGCAAATGCGAATTTATGAATGATTCTAGTGATAATTTTCACATCACATAAGTTCTTTTCCAGCTTCTCCCATGGAGTCAGACTAGTGATAATGGTAGTAGAAGTGGTAGTTAACATTTATAGATGTATGGATAGATGTCTTAGTCTGTGTCAGTCAGTTCCTGTGCAAAGTTCTGCACATCTCCACGCCCTATTAAGCTAAATAAATAATATCCCCTATTACAAAGGCAGTAAATGAGAGTAAAGAAAATAACTCAATCCTAAACTCGAACCTATAAGCAGAGCTGGGATTAGAAGTAAAATTGTCTTCTGATTTCAGAGTCCTTAACTATTATTGGTTTTGTGTGTGTGTGTGTGTGTGTGTGTGTGTGTGTGTGTGTGTGTGTGTACTCCATAACAGAGTGAAAGGTGTTCCTATATGCCTATGGCTTGTTCCCTAGCCAGCAGCCACTACACTTACCGTTAGGAAGTGGCGGTCCTTGGTTTCACGCCTTCTCTGACTGTGAGCTGGAGGATACGCTGGCAGTGGTGGAGCAGCTATGGAAGGGGGAGCAGCAGCTCTTTGCTCTCGCCGATCACTTCGGCTCCGGTGTTCTGAGGGTGAAGAACAGACAAACATAATGAAACACATGATATTTTAAATTGTTCTTCCCCTCTTGAGAGTGTTAGCAAAGAGCTGCAAAAAAGGGTGAGCTTTCATGAATCTAGTTAATCTATTTGCCATACCAGATTTTATAGCATAGAAATTGACAAACATTATGCACTGGGTATTTTATTTATCTTCTATGTGCTGAAACTAGGAATTGAGCTCTCTCAAGCTCTCTGATTTTCACTGGTGAGCTAATTGCCTTTGGTCCTCACTATCTAAGCTCTTTCTTAGAGCCACAGGCTTAGTATATAGGTTAGGAAAACATGACAGTATTCCTCACCTTCCTTCCTTTGAGATTCTTCAAAAAATATTGGTTTCCATTCATAACCAGACAAAGGTCCTCAAAAACCCAGCACATGGGTGGTCTTTGCTACACTGCCTACAAAGTCAAAGTTTATCAAGAAGAAATTTTGAGATCAATGCCTCTTTTGGTAAAGTTCCCACCTCTAGTGTCATCCTCGTTATTCTCTGCAAGCGAACAGTGGGCTTTTCTAACAGCACAAGGTAACCTTCTACATTCTTAAATTCACTAGGCAGAGCTGACAAGTGTTACTGGTTAGGAAGTACAGAAGGGGAGCAGAGTGAGAAGGGAGGCAGCAGCTCAAGTTCCCTTTCAATCACTACTCTCCCATGCTGTCTTAAATATATCTTCTCTTCTACTCAGGCCAAGAGAAGGCAGCCTAAATTAATGGTTTGCTAATGATACTTCTCACCACTGGTGAGGTTGATCCAATCTCAGTCCACCAGGGCCTGCAACTGCAGTCAAATTTTCATCCTTACTTCTTTAGACCAATGAAACTTAGATAGCAGCCAGAACTTGAAAGGAAAGGAAATATAAAATATAATTATCTCTTTATAGCCATGTATTAGTCTCTCTGTGTGTTTTATGAACAGAAAAGATGGCATAACTTAAAGTTATTACTGGCACTGAGCATTAAAGAATTGCTAAGAAAAAGGGAAAGCAATAATTGCATTCTAAACAACTTGAAATCCATTTAGATGCCACTTCCCTGAGGCCCCAAAGCATGATAGGTATGTTTCTGCTCCATCCCCATAGCATTGGATTGAACTTAACTGCTAACTTCTCCATCCTCCTCACTAAACCAGGAATTCTTTGAAGGCAGAGACCACACTTGACTGCTCTTTCAATCCTATGATCCAGCATAATGCCTGGCCTTCAGTACAGTTTGTTCAGGGTAGGAGAATGAGGATAAGGAATCCAATTTAAAGTTTAATCTCAGTTCCCAAACGAGCACAAATCTGCAGCCAACCAGTCTTGCTTGCCCATGCTTCATCATCCTCTCTCTCCCCATGAAAACAAGGTCATTCCAGCTGTCCAAATAGAGACTCCCCACAGGGAAGCTTACTGCCACATTTAGAGAGCCAAGCCATATTGGTACCCACCACCAGATGGCAGAAGTGGATTATGCTGATGGATACACAGCTACACTGCTGTTTCTTAGGCAAGGTTTTATTTATTTATTTTTTAAAGTCGCTTTCTAATTTTAATTCTACACCACTGCATGTTTTTAATTCTGTGATGCCTATAATTTCTGTTTATGGCTCTCTGCAGTGCTATTAAAACTACTACACCCAAGATTTGCTATTGAGCCAATCACAAAACAAGCCAGTTTGAACAGGGTGAAATGGGCTCCATAGTCTTCCATCTAAACCCCAGAAGGCCTTACATCCATCTCTCATCCCCCAGGAGGAACTGCAGAGAAAATTGATATTGGTATTTGCTGTTCTTTGAGTTCTGCCATTAAGTCCAAACCTGATGAAGCAGTGAAATATGACAGCTTATGAGCAGCTCAGTGTTATCGGGTTACATCTGTAAAAATTTAATCAGGGAAGACTGACTAATAATAATAAAATGATAAAAAGAATGATGTCTACAGGGCTAATGTTACTCAAGCTCTCTAATGATGGGATCTGCAAAAGCATTTAGTGAGAATGCTAAAATTCCTCAGTAGTCATCTTGTGCTTTCAATGCTCAATCAGCTTTCTGCAGAATTTCATTCCCTTCCCCACACATCCATTGAGGACCTACCATATGCTGGGTTTTTGCTGCATGCTTTGAATGTAATAAATTAATAAGACACCATTCTTACCCTTGAGTTGTTCCTGGATCAATGGTATAAGGCAGCAGGACACAGTGGTCAGTTATGACAGATGGTTACATGTACATGTTGGGAAGATGCATAGGCTTTTTATTATGGGAAAGATGCCTAGGGATAGGATAGTAGAGAGGATGATTTCCTGAAGGAAGCTTGCACTACAAATTTATTGAAGGATTTTTTTACCCATCCATAAAGCTGAAATGAGTAGTAAGCATCCTTTCTCTATTATAAACATCATAGTATCTTACCACTAATTACTTGAAAAAACTTTTAAACAACTATTTTGGGGACAGTTGTAGGTCAGTTGGTTCATTAAAAGGAGAAAAAGGCAGATGTCATAGGGATATAGATGAAACAATGCTTATTAGGGTTTTCTGTGTCCTGAAAATAGCTTTCAAGTATTTTATTTGCATTGTAATGTTTTTGTAAACTACCAATCTTTCAGTAAGTGTAGAAATATTGAAACAAATACATTGAATATGTAGACAGAATCTGTCTCCATAACAAAAACCTAAGACCAGATAATATGGCATTCCATCTTTGGATATCCATATTGGGGGCTTTTAAAGGATAAAACATTTTGAGTCCTCTTATTCTCACAGATTTTAATGCACTGGGAAGTAAGAAAAAGTTCATTTTTACCTGGGCTGTTGTATGCCTATCTTTGGTGCTCTTGATGCTGTGACAGAAAAGCAAATAGGAATATCTGTTTTCATGAGACACATTATACAGCAAGGAGGAGAGAGCTCTGGCTGGGGGATCAGAGGATCAGTCAGGGCCAGGTATTGTCTCTGGAGCTAGCCTACATGACCCTGAAAAAGTGTCCACACATTTCAAGCCTCCATCCACCTTCCTGTAAAATGAGAGCATTGGATCATCTCAGAGATTCCCAACAGAAACAGAAGAGCACTTGAGAGCCTTACTATGATGGTTAGAATTACTGGGCAGGAACCAAGCATAATAGCCATCCTGTAATGTGCTGAATGGTCAATGGAAAGCCCATACAACATTTAAATGCCTTATCCAAATCTCCTATAGAAAGAAGCCAGGAACCTATTTCTGAGTCAAATCTAATTCCCTATTCATTATAAGCCAAAGTCTTACTTTGCCCATATCCAATAGATGCTGAATATGCCAATTTTCGTGGCTCTTCTCCTGCCCCTGCCTCCAGGGCTTCTTCATTTCTCCACATTTTTTGTTTGGAATGACTTCTGTCTTTATTAAATTCAAAGTTATTTTGAGAGGTGCAGACATCTAACTGCTTTCATTATGTCATCTAATACAATTGTGAATTGGCACTTGCATATTGAGAAATAGTGTTATTAATGCTTTTCCTTTTTGAATTCTCTTTGTGATCGTACTTAGCCTGTAATGATAATTTTAATACATAGACACATGTAGCTGATATTATGTATGGATCTCATGCCGGGTAGAAATGTGAACATTTCAAAGTGCTTGCTTTAACTAAAGAGGTGACAGGACTGATGGGACAGAAAAACCCTAGATGGCACAGCTTTCCGGTAGTGTCACAGAAATCCCCCAGCCTGGGATCAGTTACCTCTGCGCAGGGCTTGCAGACTCTGTCTGGCATGGCGGTGCAGCTCCTCCACACAGGGTGGCCTGGTAGCTGGGAGGAAGATGTTTCGCTGTTGGTGCCATGGCGCACGGTAGTATACACTCAACTTACTCTCAATGTCCAAATTGGAGACAGCTGCAAGACAAAAAAACAAAGAGGGTATTATGCATCGGGAGCTCTAATTATTCATTTAGTGGACTCTGGGTGTGTGTGTGGGGGCATATTGACAGGGAGATGGGGAGGCATATAGAGGTGAAGTCTAGATTAACTGATCCCACCAAAAACCTAACTCAAGGATGAAAAACTTTGAAGTTGATAATACATAGAGACAAGTACACCCTAGGACCAAGAGACAGGAAACCACAGGATACTTCTGCATATTGTTCTTGCTGTCTACCTGAACTTTGGCCTATATTTTATGTTGTTTCTTATCCCTTGTGGCTTCTGGCTGTAGGTTTCTGATCCTGCCCTCCACCTCTTGACTCCATTGATTGCCATTTTCCCTGGTTTCATCAAAGGTTAGCACAAGCATTAAAGGAACCATGACAGGTGTAATAGTTGCTATGGCTGGGATCTGGAGATAACATGGTTCTTACAACTCATCTGGGAAATCAAGGAAGACATTCTTTCTCCTAAACATAGCATTTAATTCACCATTGTCTCCTTCATTACAGCACAGGACAAAATGAACTTCTTATGAGCAGAGGATGCACACTTACAGAAAAACCTTCTGGGAACTAGGGAACTATGATGAGAAATGGCCACCCAGAGACACTCATGAGCGCTTGGCAGCCTATCAGTCTCAAGACTGTTGAGATCATGTACAGTTCGTTTCATCCTTCAGACCCATGATCCAGAGCCCGACTCCTGGCCCAGGAGCATCCTGCTCCTCTCTGTCTCAGACTTCTTCCAGCTTTGTTTCATTTCCCCAGTGCATGGTTTGGAGACACTCTGCTTCACTGTTTATCCCTGGGCCCCACATAGGCTTTTTGTTCCATTCTGAGCCTTTTCTTCTAGAATACTGATCTACCATTCCCTTTGAGAAGTCTAACCTGGAACATGATAATCTATAGAAAACATAGACAGGAAAGTGAATGCTCTGTGGAAAGTGAATAGAAGAATGAGAACTGGGTAAAGTATATATAGCCTTTTGATGATCAAATTTCCCCCCTCTCACCATGGACTGCAGTTATTTTTGTTTTTTTCTAATACAATATTTAATAGCACTGTTTAATCTAGAATAAAGTATTCATTACTACAAAAATCACTAATTCAGCTCATGTGAAACTCTGAGTTTGATTCTTAGCACTATAAAACAGAAACAAACACATATAAAATGATGTATTGAAACACATGCAGAATCAAAAAGAATATATCATGCTTCAAAATTATCTAATAAAATGTTCCATGCTGAGAAAATTCTGTATAGCAGCACTATACAATATAGTATCCCCTTTGCCCTTGGACCAAGAGATGGGAGACCACAGTGGCTATTGAGCACTTCAAAGGGGATTAGCTAGTGAGTGAGGAAATAAAATTTTAACTTTTATTATTAGTTAAAATAGCTATATGTGACTAACATATTTAACCACTGTTGTTCTAGGGGGACCATAAATAGTCTATCCTAATTTCTCACCTTTGGCCACAGAGATTACTCTCTTCTGTCTCTTTATTCTTCCTAGATGTTTAATCTTTAAGAATATGAATCAGAAGATTATTTCCCTTGGTAGAGGCAGCACTCTTTTGGAGGAAGGAGGAGGGTCAATGGAACCATGAATGAAAGGGGCAATTTTTCTTTCTCAAGCTATTCTCTAGCCTCAACTTTCTCCTTAGGAACTGTGAGTGCCTGGTGAACCAGTCAGGGGTCACTGAAGCCTGTAGGCAAGAGCAGAAGGATTCACAAAGGGACAAGCTGATCTTTTCAGGCCTGAGAGAATGTGTGGGAGGCCTTGGTATAGAAGGGAAGGGGCAAGTATAGATCAGGGTGCTCCTCTCCAGTGGACAGTGGGCGGAGATCTGAAGACAGAAATCTCATTCAGTTACCCCTAGAGGAACACTCTAGTACAATGATGGGATTGGCTGGAATATCAGCTTGTCTCTAGACACAGAGGTCAACTCCTGCTCAACAGGCTGAGGTCATTGCTAAACTCAACAAAGGTGGCTGTGAATTCATGTGCTTCTGACAACTGGAAGAAGGGACAGAACAGAAAGTCTGATTGTGGAATAGAAAGGGAACAAGAAACTCAATAGGTAATTCCAGAAGTGTGTGTGCACAGGTGTGGGTATCCCTCCCATCAAGTGTGTCTCTTCAGAGAGGTTAGAGTAATAATTTGGGGCTGAGCCCAGCTGAGTGCAGGTAGGTCAGAAGACTTAATCCCCCCCATACCATCTGTGTTGTTGATTAGACCTTGGCACCTCCTCACAATAAAAGGTCACATGCCCATGGCTTTTCAATCTCTGGTCCCGCTATTTACCTTATTGTTGGCTTGAGGAAAAGACTCATCGGGTGTGCTCGGGAAAAAAAAAACCTGAAGATCAGTGAGCCCTGGCATCAACACTGTGTTGATGACCTGTACATATTAAGAGTGTTCCAAAGTTGTTATTTTTATCATCAGAAAAGCTTGAGAAATGTAAAATGTTTTCTGATGATGCCTTGGGATTTTGGAGGAGTGAGAGAGACTGTGTAACATGGGTGGATAGAGGAGAATGATGATAATGGAAATAAATATCCACCCATGAACATTATACAACAGCTATTAGGGTCAGGCACAATGCTAGACAGAATCCCTATCATCTTAAGACATATGGTATGTGGTTTTGTATGAAAATGTTGACGTGATTCTTCCTGAAAGCAACAGATTAAGAAAAATGATGTCTGGCACATACTTCCTGCTATACTATGATACAATCTCCTAGGAATGACCTAAAATCATTAGATTTGAGAGGCCCTATATGCCTCCAAAAGTACAGCTCCCACCTTTCTGTAGCAGGTAACTATAATTTCAGAAACTATCACGTAACATAAACTAAAAAAGAAATTCAGCAATTTTTCTCATTACTAAATATAAATTCCACATTATTTGAAAGGAAGTGTTATTATTTTTAATGACCCTCTTTGCTGTTGCCTTAAATTCATTCCTACTATGGTCAATGGACAAGCCCATCTTGAGGTTTTTGACTGCTAAACTGCTTGATACTAAGAACAGATTACAGATGCAAAGATTAATTTCTGAATTGAAGTGTGGGTACCCTCATCCTGGTTCTTCAAAGGAACCAACCCTCATGCACAATGGCTGCTTTTACAGCCAAGGATCCACACCTCCCCCACCCTTTCTCTTCTGAGAAGCTAGAGTGGGTGAAATCCATGCATTAGCAGGAGATATTTTCACTCACTTGTTGCCACAGTGATGTCTATCAATCACTGTTCAGCTATGTTCTTTAGTCACAGTATTAAGTGTATGCTGCATCTACTGGAGGCAGGAGAAAGCACAATGGAACACTCAATGAAGCCATCCCATTGTCCTAATTAAAAAGTCATTTCTGGGCTTGAGGAAGATGGAGCCATTAGTAAAGTAAGCATGAGGATCAGCGGTGAGATCCCCAGCATCCATGAAATAAGCATGCACAACAATAGATGCTTATAGTCCCAGCAGTGAGGGAACAGTGACAATGGGATCCCCAGACATCGCTGGCCAGCCTATATAACCAAATCAGTGAGCTCCACATTCAGTGAGAAAGTGTTCCCCAAAATAGGTTGGAAAATGATAGAGGTTGACACCTGACATTGGCCTCCAAATGCACATACATATATATGTATACCATGTACACATAAACATATGAACATGTATACACATACACAAAGTAATTTCTTTTACTAAGTAATGGTTAAACTAAGTTGAATTAATTTGTTCATAATGTTGCTATACCACTACCATTGAAAAGCTTCCCCACTTTCAGATTCACCCTATCCTATTTTCTTCCATTTTTAGCATTTTCATCATGGCTGAATCATGAATGATAACACATTTAGTTACCTTTGCAATACATATTCTCATAGCAATAAAAAAGAGAAGTAAGATAGGTTTACTATTTGACAACAAGTAGGGGGCCCTCTGTCAACTAGAATCCCAGGATGGCCCCCAAGATTCCTGCACTCTCAATACATAACCCATGTAATCTTGAGTGTGGGAAGAATATGTGACTTACTCTACATCAATTTGCAAAAGGATCTTTTATGGTCCCTGTGCAGCTGACTTTGGATTTATCAACAGGGAAAGTATTCTATTGAGTGGGTCATCATGTGGGTCCTTAGGAGACAAGAAATAACAGACATTTATTTGCCTATGCCCTTGAAAAAGCAAAGTGCTACATTGTGAAGAAAGCCTGATGATGGGAAATGATGGGCAACCTATAGATACTGAAAGCCACAGTTCTATAGTCTCAAAAAATGCTACTTTTGCCAAGAACTGATAGGCTTGAAAGAGACACCCGGACCTCAGAAGGCAGCATCCCTAAGTGACATCTTGATTTTTAGCCTAGTGGGACTCTGAACAAAGGGCACAGATTCAGACTCTCGAATCACTATATTGCAAGATAATATTGGAGGGGTTGTTGGTTTTAGTTTTGTGGTACTGCATTGAAACTAGGGCTTTACACTTGCTAAGCAAATGCTGTCACTGAGATGTATCACCAGCCCTGTTCTTATATTTTTTTTTATTTTGAGACAGTCTTACTAAGTTGCCTATGTTGGCCTCAAACTTATGATCTCATCTCAACCTCCTAGGTCACTGGTATTACAGACCTGTGCCACCTGGTCTACTTAACAATGGCATTTTGAGTTGCTAACTTTATAGTAGTTTATTATGAGATAATAACATAGGAAACTAATACATTCTCCCAATTAATGTATCTACTTCCTTCAAGTCAGTCACTTACTTGCCTTATCTGTCATTTTCTCTATGTTACTGCTACCCAAGGCTGGGGCAGATGATGGTGAGCATTAACCTTGGAGGGGGTTTAGATGCTTCATTTTTATCCTTTACAACAACAAAAGGCTATTTGCATGTCTCACGGCAGCAGGTGCATTCTCTTCATAATACCATAGGCCCTTCACTCAACCCACAGAGGAAGCATTGGCTCATTTTATAGACGAGTTCAGAAAAAGGACATTTATAGTCATATACTTTAGAAGTAGAATATCTGGGGTCACAGGCTATCTCTGGTTTCAAAGCTGCTTCTTTTTCTTAAACCAACACAGAAATAAATTAGCTAAAGTGATTCAGGTAGGGAGAGGGAGTTATTGGCCATATTAAAAGTATCTAGCAAAGAACTCAACACTTCCACCTTCTGTGATTTCCACAGAATTAGGTGTAACCAAGAACTGAGAGAATGTTCTAGATAATGTCTAGAAGAGGTTGGGAGAGATTTACTACATTCCAGAAAGACAACTTGAGTACAGACAGACACCACAAACCTGAACTGCTGAAAGAAAGACCATCGTGTCTGTAGGGAAGCAGAGTCTTTAGAGATTCCTCTGAGCTCATTCCCCTCCCACACCTCAGAGGGAATGAGATTGTCTAGATCTTTATTCATAATGATGTATCACAGCGTGGATATTGTCATTCACTTGGGTTCTCAGAAATGACCTGAATTAGACATAAGATTTAAGATTCTTGTGCGTGCGTGCGTGCGTGCGTGCGTGCGTGCGTGTGTGCGTGCGTGTGTGTGTGTGTGTGCGCGCGCGCGCGTGTGTGTTTGTGTATTGTCACCCAGAAGGCTGAGGCAGAAAGATTTCTGTGAGACTGAGATTAGTCTGGGACTTTTAATCGAATAATGACTTCCATGTGATTCTAGACTATCATTTGAGACCCTTTCTCAAATACCAGAAGAGGTGAGGAGTGGGAAGGGCTTCTGCCTAGGAGGTTTGCTTTTAGGAGCTATCGGGAAGGAGTGAAGATTGGAGGCACACATAACCTTGCCCAAGCTCTGTGCAGCCCGAATTTATCCCCCTGCCCTTCTAGGATTGGTGCTTATTTGATTCCAGCTCTCTTGGCTTTATGTGATTCTTGCTACCTTAAAGTTTAACTTACAGGCAAAGAATAAAATGCTTATGCTTGGGATTGGAGAGGTGGCTCAGCAGTTAGGAGCACTGACTTCTCTTCCAGAGGACCAGGGTCTGATTACCAATACTCCCAATCATGGGGGCTTAAAGTTCATGTTTTAACCTTCTGTCCTAGATAGACATTCTACCCTACCATGGGCTAATCCTAGCACCACTCTCTTCCTTCTCCCAGGATCTTCAAAATTGAAGAGGGGGAAGGGGAGCAGATAGCTGAAATTAACGTTTGAATTCTGTGTGTGATAAAGAAAAAATTCAGCAAAATGTGCCAAGTTACTCAGAAATGGAATTTTTACTCCTTCAAAGGAGAGAAGGAAAATTTAAAAACACATTCTTAGAGTGTCTACAAGAAAAATTTACCTACAAATATCTTTGTTAACCTTCCTTCCTGCCTTTCTGCTGATCATCCTTACCCTCACAGCATAATAACTTCTCAGCCAGAAACCCATGCCCACACAGACCATCCATTCTGACAGCCTGTGATAGAAAGCAGCGAGGAGCATCACACATTTGTCCTTTAGAAAGCATCTGAAATAGTTGGTGTTGCAGATACACAGCCGATTGCTCCTACTTTCCTGCTATGCTCAAGCCATTCCACAGCAGCCAACAGCTTGGTAAGCAAAATGGAAATGTAGTTAGTCTGGAGTTGCTGCCTCCAGAGTCCTCTGAGATGCTGGGAAGACAGGGAGGGAAGTTCACCAAGGGATACCGTTCATTCCCACCTGTTCTTCTTTCTTTGGCAACCAGCCCTTTACCCACTCTGCTTGGCAACTTGGAGGAGAGAGGAGGACAGCACACAGGAACAGCAAGAACTACAAAATGCCTGCCAACCAGCCAAAATTCACAGTCACATTTCTTGAAACTGTCCTATTGGGCTTTTTCTGCAGATCCATAGTAATTCAGACCTGCTCCCAACTCTGGACGGATTATGAAATGTAGGCTTCTTAGCATCAGGAAGATAGGTGGAGGTTTCCTAACAAGTTTCAGCTCTTTAAAATACCCCACCTTTTATAGAACAGAACACCGAAAGAATGAACAATTTTTCTCAACTTCTATAACAAGATGAAGCTTTACAACAGGAAGACTGGTCATTACTGTTACTGATGCTTGTGTTGGTGTCAGATACCCTTAGGAAAGACCACCAGGGCTCTATGTTGTGCTATAGCTCACATGGCCTTGTGCAAGTCGTTGAACATTCCTAGCATTCCAGATCCATATCTTTACATATGAGTGATTAGGAAGTGTCCATCTCTGGGTTTAGTCCTGCTCTGTCTGATACTGTTGCTTTCTACCAGCCACCAAAACCTACCTTGAAAGATTCTGTATTAAAGTGATGGCAGCATGGGCTGGTAGGGAGAATTTGGGCTCTCAGTGATGAAAAGATGGGGCTTAATCACCAGAGCAAGAGCCAGAGCAAATCATGGAACTATTTGATTTTGGTCCCATACTCCAGAAAAATGGGATCACAGATCACTCATAGTGTGGTTCTAAGGCTCCAATGAAATGATGCTACATTGACCTATCACTGATTAATCAAAAATTACTTTCTTTTCCTACAATAGGAAAAAAGAAGACCAAGAGTCTAAGGTATAAGATTAAAAGAAGAAAGTATAGAGATGTCTAAGTTTCTTGAGATGTCTCTTGTGTAAAAATACTTCCATGTGAGTGTAAGAACCTGAGTTCAAATCCACAGAGCCCATGTAAAGTTGATAGCATAGGTCTGTAACACCAGTGTTCTTTCAAGACTGACGTACACAATAGAGAACATCAAAGAGACCTTATTTCAAACAAGTTGGAAGTTGAACACCTTAAGTTGTTCTTTGATCTCCAAATGAACAACATGGCATGAAAGTGACCACACTCACACACAGGATGTATGCATACACACACTTACACATCATACATACACACAAATACACAAACAAAATAAAATTACCCCAACTTCTGTATTCTTATTAGATGAAATATATATGAAGATGATGTCAATACAGGTTATACTTTGAGGGTCTCACATGCTGGGAACAGAAGTATGCCCATAACCAAGGAGCTTTTGACTTTGCCAGTAGGTCTGACATCCCAGTCTCTGATGGCTGTTGACTAGGGCAGTACTAGGTGTGATAGCTTGAAGATCCTCTCAAGAATCATTCTCAGAGGTAAAGTATAATCCATGCCCCTTAGGAGTGGTTCAAAATGACTTGTTCATCTTCAGGTCACTTGCCTGCCTTATTCTACACTATGCACTTCCTCCACAATGTAAGTACATTGTCATCTATCACAGATCAGCCATTGTTTTCAGAAACTTCCTGTAAGCATGGAACAGAATCATTGTATCCTACTTCTGGAAGGGACCTCGGAAATTACAGTGTTCTGTATTTTTTTTCAAATTGCAGGGCATGACCCATTAGTGAATTGCAAAACCAATTCAGCAGGTCAAGACTAGCATTTTTGAAAACAATGAAATAGAATAGAGTAGAATAGAATATGCTCAAGTGTACTGTATTGTTCTGTGCAGCTATTGTTTGTTGTTTCTGCTGGGCATGCATGCATGAATTTGCGTGGTCGTGATCTAAAACCACATCTTACTCTAGCAGCAGTCAACACACTATAAAAACTATGATTTAGGTCACTTCTCTCAAATGGTGATAAGGAAACCTAAGGCCAAAGATATGACCCAAACTCACAGACCTGAGTTTTAGCAGAGGCAATGATAATAATGATGATGATGGTGGTGGTGATGATGATGATGGTGATGCTAATAATAATGATAATAATAAGAATAACAATAATAATAATAATAATAATAATAATAATAGAGTATAAGCATCCTGATCCTGGGTTCATGGACTTTCCTGGCTGGCTTCTGTGTCTACCACTTTGATCATTATTTGCTACCTCTCACTTTTATCTAGATGTCCTCTGATAAAATGCTCTACTGCCAGGATCTTCTATGTAATCAGATCTTTTTATTTTAGGATTCCAGAAGCATTTCAACCTAGGGTGAAAACCTTGTGATGAACAGCCACAGAAACCAAACTTGTACCCTGTTGCCTTACAGATCCTAGGTGCACTCAAGAGTACCTTTCCCAGGAGCTCTATGAGAATATCATGGCTAGAGGAGATAGCCCTGTGCACTTACCAGAAACATAAGCTATGCTAAAGCTTAGAGTATACATGTCAAACATAGAGTGGTGACATTACTGAAGAACATTGGAACAGCAACAAAAAATTACAAATTCCTCTTGAGGACATAGATCTGGGTTACATGTGGGTGCACAGGGTGTGAACTATCTGAACACTTTTCATGTCTTGTATTCTGCCCTTTCTGTACTCTGTTTTCATATCAAACAACCAAGAAGAGGATTGCCCAGGGTAGCAGACAGACTTGGTTTGGTTACCTTGATTTGTTTCTGGATGTAGAATGCTTTTACCTCTTGCTCTCTACCAATCCTATAAGGCTCATCTCCAAAAATAACCCTCCCACCCCAAGCTTCACTCTGCTTCCTAGCCATTTACTATTGTCTCTTTCATACTCCTCATAGACTTCCTTAGCTACTGAGCCACATTCATGTACCTTAGCTCTGGAACCACACATCTCCACATCCCTGGCAATGGCACACACTGTCCCAAGTAAATGTTTAGTGGAAATGTGTGTGACTGCTGTTGTTGCTTGTTAATGACTCCCCCATGCAGTTTGGTAATGAAATGAAATAGACACAAATAGCTCAAATGGGGTTTTACACCAACTACAAGTTTTATTCATCTACAAAATTACAGTGGATGAAATACAGATATGTACAAAGAAGGAGTCACAACCATGGGAATCAAGAGAAGGGATGGGCTACATTATAATAAGAGGTTAGGGGAAACCGATAGAGAGGGGAGTTTCCCAGAAGGGAAAATAGAAAAAAATGAAGAGGTGGGGTAAATTGGGCAGAACATGTGATTGATCTTGCCAACCGAGTTCACATTCTAAGGCCTAAAGATGTTTGACTCTCAATAGGTAGGACTGGCTTAGATGCAGAACTAACTAGGATTCCAAAGAGGAAAAAATGACATGTCTAGTAACCTGAGGGGTCTAGATATTCACTCATACCCTCCCACTTATATTCAGCAACTACTTTGCAAAGCCTCTGGCCAAGAACCAGGGAGCCGGAACACAGAGGCTGTGTTTTAGTTACTGTTGTGCCCCATGTGCCCAAAATACCTGACAACAGTGATTTAAGGGAGGAAAAGTTTCTTCTTGCTCACAGTTCCAGAGAGATTCAAGCCCAGCATGACAGGGAGGCACAGCAGCAGGAGTGTGACAAAACTCCTCACATCATCATAGACTAGGAAGCAGAGCAGTGTTAGAACTAGGGACCAAGTTATAGCCTTGAAAAACCTGCCCCTAATGTCCTACTTCCTCTAGTCAGACCCCATCTCTTAAAGGTCTCATAGCCTTCAAAACTCTACTAAGGAGCAAGCATTCAAAACAGGAGTCTGTGGGGGACATTTCAGATCCCAGTCACAACAGATGTCTACCATAGGGTCCTTGTCACCAGAGCATTTGTGGTTATATATTCATTCTGTCAATCTGTCTTCCCTTTTGTTTCAAGGATTTATTATTTAGCTATTATAAAGCAAGGAAACAGCTAAAGTTACACATTTCTCTCTTTTAGAAAAATCACTCAATAAAATGTAAATTTAAAACTCCCCTCCTCCAGTAAACCTAGTATATCCTGTGGTGGTTTGAATGAGAATGTCACCCATAGATTCATAGATTTGAATGCTTAGTCATCAAGGAGTGTCACTATTTGAAAGGATTAGAAAGATTAGAGTAGGTGTGTCCTTGTTGAAGGAAGTGTATCATTGTAGGTGGGCTTTGAGGTTTCAAATCCCCATGCTAAGCCTACTCTCTCTCTCTCTCTCTCTCTCTCTCTCTCTCTCTCTCTCTCTCTCTCTCTTTCTCTGTGTGTGTGTCTCCTCCCCCAGCCCTCCTCTCTCTCTCCCTCCCTCCCTCCCTCTTCCCCTCTCTGACTACAGATCAGATGTAACTCTCAGCTACTACTCCAGTGCCATGCTTGCTGCCATGTTCCCTGCCATGCTGATAACAGACTAACCCTTTGAAAGTATAAGCAAGCCTTTAATGAAATGCTTTCTTTCATTAGGACTGCTGCTGGGTGGTGGTGCACGCCTTTAATCCCATCACTCGGGAGACAGAGGCAGGTGGATCTCTGTGAGTTCAAGGCCAGTATGGACTACAGAGTGAGTTTCAGAACAGCCAGGGATTCATACAGAAAAACCCTGTCATGAAATCCACCCTACAGAAAAGAGAATTCCCTTGGACATGGTTTCTCTTCACAGCAATAACACAGGGATTAAGACATATACTTCATGAGAATCTCAAAATATTTAAAGAACATGGATGAAAACACTCAAAATTATGTCACCCAAGGCCACTGTTATCTCACCAGCATGTTTCCAAGTAGTTTTCTTCATGTGTACTTTTAATAATTGAAAAATAACATATATGCTTCCTCCAATACTTCTTTTAATAAATTTTCTTTGTGATATTAAGGTCTTTACACACACACACGCACACACACACACACACACACACACACACACACTCATTCATTCAGAAACAGTATTTGTTAACAGTCACAAAATGTTCTGTCACATGAACATACCATAGTTTATTTGTGCTCTCAGCACTGGACATGAAATTAGTTTCAATATATAAAACACATTGCGATGAACATCTTTTCAAAAAGCTTCATCTGGGCCCCACTCTTCATTGACTGTGAATGTGCCTTGCATTGGAGCAGAAATTTCATTCTCTATAGCATGATGACTGCTCTCCTTTAACCACACAGTTTGCAACAGAGGCTGTCAAAGCATTGTTTAAGTTTCAGCTCCCTAATCAGGGGGTAGAGAGTAGACAGGAATCTAGAAGTACATAGTAGATAGATAGATAGACATATATACATACTAGATAGATAGATAGATAGATAGATAGATAGATAGATAGACATATGTATATATACATGAATAAATGCATAGCTGCACATACATATATACAAAGTTAGTGGATAAATGCATAATTGAATAGTTGTATAGGTAGATAGACATACAGATAAATAGAATGAAATTATATCTTTTAAAAAATATCAGAAACAGAAACCATACAGTTTGAGCTATCATAGCCATAGACTATATACAACAGGTAAGGATTCTTATTTGTTCTTTCCCACATGTACCATTTCAGGCTCAACAATACTAGTGGAAATAATTTGTTTTTCACAAGGAACCATCATTGTAAGAGAGGCCATTTCGATGTAAACTATACCTTTAAGGACCTAAAACTGTCAGTATAATGGAATGGGATAGGAATAGTGCTGAAGTGGGGGAAAATGTGTGAAAATCATCTTCCTATTTAGGAAGCACTCTTCACAAGGAAAAAAGTGGTGCTGTTTTCCAATATGGTACATGGAACCTCTTTGGTCCTCTTTGACAGATGCCCTCTTGGACAGTTTAGTTAAGATTGTGAAGCAGTAAGGTAATTAGGACATGATTGATTCTCATTTATATATACTAATAAATCTCTTCTAGTATGTAGAGGTTAGTTCCTTAGAATTTAGAGATCATCATTGATGGCAGAAAAATTTAAACATGAAAGGCCTCTCACATATCACCTTCACTACACTTAATTAGAATTATTACTTGCTGATTGGTATCTTTATAGGTGGAAGAAAATTGATGCTTTTTGTTGGGGCAACAACAACAAAACTATGACTACATGACCATCCAAGTCAAATGTTAATCTTTTCAAAGATCTTTCTACCCTAGAAACTTAGATATTTGCAATAGGTATGTCATGTCCTGGTGAGTAGGGAACACTGAACCCATCCATGTTCAACCCATTGTCAGAGAAGATGGGTTCTTTTGTGACTCAGTCTTGCTAAATCTGCAGAGATACCAAGAGAGGTGTTACAGATTCATCTAATACATTTGTTGCCCCAGACATGAAATTAGTCCTGGCTCCTCTGAGATGAAACAGCCTTTTGCATACTACAGGTATTCTCTAGTACAGTATTGCCACCAATTCTAGGCTTTTTCAGTAAGCAGAATTGGAAAACACACATGTTACAGAAGGTGAAAGTCAGTGAAATTTAAACTGCCACTTCCAATTGAAATGTAAGATTGTGGCTTTTAGTTTAATTTCCTTGATTTTATACTTGATCTCTTTTTCTCTTATGCTGAAAACCTAGATTCCTAATGACAACGTCATAATTACTTACTTCAAAAGCTGCAAAATGACTGACTGCAGTAAGAGAACAGAACTCAATTTTAGATCCCCTTTTGTCTTTGGGGTGTTTTCTACTAGTATTATAGAGTAAAAGATACTCTGCTTAAAAGTCACACGAAATGGCTGAAGGTACTAAATATAATAATGTTATATTTAGGGTCTTGTGTATTTTAGGGGGAGGTACATGAAAGGGAAAACTTTGAGAGACTTTCGGCTACCCATCCAAGTGTATCTGGTTCATAAATAACCAAAAATTCATTGAAAGTCCCTGAATTTTTAATTCATAATTCACTTGAGAAAAACCTACCAATCTTTTACCCTTCATGCTCATCTCCTCTCTATGCTGGTTATTTAGGAAACCAAGAGCTCCTGTACTTCCTTTCTCATCTGCTGTGACGTCTGCATACTGGCCCTCAAAGGAGCTGGGCAGGATTTGTTGAGAAACAGTACAGAGAAGCCTCTGTGGTGGTGAGGAGAGCTTTTGATCTCCAGACATTTGAAAACTCAAGCCTGGAGGTCTTGGCATTTATCCCAGAGATCAAACACATATGTTGGCACCTGTAGGGAAAGAGGAAATGAACTAGCCGTTTTTGAATCCAGAGCTTCTAATGAAAACTCCACAAACTATTGCAGAATCTACCAAAGACCACAGCCTCATCAGAAGCTACAATGCAATGAGCCTCCATGAGAACTGCACTACCATGGACTCAATGAGTGGATCACACATGGGGATCAGACAACTTCAGCCATGAGTAGCTGTTCGTGAGCCAAAATATTAAGAGACTGGTTTGAATGATGTGAAATTGAGATTTCTGTAGGTTAAAATAGATGGATATGGAAAATTCATATGCTTCAACTTCATAGCTCTTGAGTAAGCAAATGAAGACCTCAAACATCAGCAAGCTTTCAAAATAAAGAGGTGATACCCTATATTTCCTTCATCAGGTTCAAGCTATGTCTATTATGTTTCTCTTTTCAGGTTGATTTGCTACAGAGATAGGTCAAGATGAAGGGAGGACAGAAATAAATTCTAGCAGAAAAGTGACTCTACTATCCACCACACTCACAGCTAGGAAAGAAAGCATTTTACCTATTAAAACATTCAAAGACTACAGAAGTACTTTGAGAAGAAGAGGACACCAGCAGTGCTCTCAAGGAGTTCATAGCCTAGTAGTCAGATTAGGCAAATTAGATGATTATCCAAGGTGGAATCAAGTGTTCACACTGAAGAGATACTGAGTTCCACACTGGTTCAAAATAAATGCTTTCTGATTCCAGGAGTAGTACAGGGATGAAGGACCATTGTAGTGTGGGGAGAGCGCTGGTGGAGAGATAGGATTAGCAGACAGGAGGACAGATGCTGGCAGAGATCATCATATGCTAAGGAATTAGGTTGAACTACATGAAATTTCTAATTTTCCGATAACAAAAACATACTTGAATACAGACAATTTCTTGACCTGACTTAATATGAAATTTAAGAAGAAACCCTTAGTAAGAGTCCTTGGGATATTTCACTATGGACAGACCAGGAGTCATATGAAGCATAGAGGGGGCAATTACAATTCTGCTTAGGATGGAGATAAATACTACTTAGTAAATACACAAATGAACTACACATTGATTTTGGCTTTCACTATCAGTCATCCTTCTACCAAAAGACCTTTATAAATGATAAACAAATTCAGCAAAGTAACAAAATACATAAGAAACATGCAAAAACCCATTTTCATATACCAATAATGAACCCACTAAAAAATCAGGAAATATTCCCACTCACAACAGTCTCAAAGTAGTCAAACACCTGAAAATAACCCTATATCTCTATAACAAAGGCTACAAAGCACTAAAGAAAGAAACTGAAGATATCAAAAGATGAGAAGGCTTCCCATTTTCATGAATCACAAAATCAATATTGTTAAAACGGCAATACTACAAAAATAAATGACAGATTCAGCAGAGTCTCCATCAAAATGGCATCTTTCATAGAACTAGAAAAGAATCTTAAAATTCACATGAAATCACAGAAGACACCAAATAACCAAAGAAATCCTGAGCAAAAAGAACAAAAGCTAGATGGATAAAAATCCCGATTTCAAACTACATTACAGTTTCAGCGTAACAAAACAGTGACATTGGCACAAAAAAAGAAAAACATATACCAGTGGAATAGAATGCATGACTGAGAAATAAACTCATGTACCTATAACCATCTGACTTTGTCAAAGGTGTCAAAAACATCTAGTTGAGAGAAGTCAGCTTTCTTAACAAGTGGTGCTGGGAAAACTGGATCTCAACATATAGAAAACTGAAACTAGATCTGCATCTCTCACCCTGTACCAACTCAACATGAAATATGCAAGAAATATTAATGTAAAATCTCAAGCTTGGCAATTACCAAAGGAAGACATTCTCAACACATCAATGTAAGCAATGCTTTTCTGAACAGGGCTTTTAAAAGTTGAGAAGTCAAGCATAGATTGATAAATGTAGTTTAGTTGGTAGAGTGTTATCTTAGGTTCAATCCCCAGTATGGCATAATCAGAACATGTGAAGTAGAGGCAGGAAGGTCAGAATTTCAAAGTCACCCTCAGCCATATAACAAGTTTATGGCCATTCTGGGATACATGAAACCTTGTCTCAAAACATACATAAATAAACTAACAAATGAGATTGCATTTATGTTTGACTTACTCACTGTGATGAATACTTGAAAACAAAACAACTTAGAAGAAATTTCTTTTTTTGGCTCATGATTTCAGATCATAGTGAACTAACTTAGTTATTTCTCAGCATGATTAGTCAGAGTATCATAATAGTAGACAATGTGGTAGAAGAATTGCTCAACACATGGCAGCTAGGAATCAGAGAAGAGACAGACAAGGATGAGAGCACAATCTATCCCCCATTAATATGTTCTCAGTTCCTAAAGATGAGGCTCACTTCCTCCAGCTAGGCCTCATCTCCTAAAGTCTTCACTACCTCCCCAAATAGTGCCATCAGCTTGAGATTAAGCTTTCAAACACATGAGTCTATAGAGGACCTTCATGTTCAAATCATAATATCAAATTGACAAGTTTCTACATGACAAAGGAAAACAACTAGTAGAGTTAGCCTATAGATTGGAAGAAAATCATTCCTGCCTTTCATCTGACAGAGGATTAATATCCAGAGTATATGAAGAACTCAAAATATTAGAAAACAAAAGAATAAACAAATCACTAAGTGCAAATGAACTAAAGAGATGGTTTTCAGGTAAAGATGTACAAATGGTCAATAAGTACATGAAAAACTGTTCAACCTGTTTAACCATGATGGAAATGCAAATCAAAACTAAACTGCAATTCCATTCCACCCTAGTCCAAATAGCTGTTATGAATAAAACAAATGACAATAAGTGTTGATGAAGATGCAAGGAGAAAAGGATCCTTTGCACACTAGCAGTAGCAGCTTAGTTCAGCCATTTTGGGACTCTGTAGATTACCAACTTGGGTTCTGTCTTGCAGCTGCTGCTCTCCTAAGTACTGACTGCTTTCCAAACTCCCCCTCCATATTGTCTCCAGGAGTCTGCAGGCAGAAGAACTCTTTGTTAGAACACATGATTTCCAAGTCAGTCTCTTGGACTACCAAATGAAATCTCTTAAGTACCCAGTCATTCAAAATGCTGAACTGGACTTAGGGGCGAATGCATAGGTCTGGGAGTCCTGAGAAGGGTATACATGGAAAGATGGGATTGTCTGTGGCCCATGTTGAACTGCTTGCCCAGAATCCTCAGAGCTAGTTCCCCAAGACACATCCACTTATGCCTTAACAATACCCTCTAGCTCTGGATATTGATTTTCTCTGGAGAGCTTCTCTGACTCAAAGACATCAAATCCAGACCAATGTGGGCAAATACTGGAAATGGAAAAGGAATGGATTACAATTATCCTTGAAGAGGAAAAGATCATTTTTTCATTTTTAATTTGTTTTATAGGTTTGGTTCCATGTAGCAATAGGAATAAAGGTTAAAAATAAAGGAATAAAATAAAGGCAACATGGCTCAGCAAGCAAAGATGCTTGACACCAATACTGTGAGTTCAATACTCATGACCGATTGCCAGAAGTTGTCCTCTGACTTCCATATGCATGTAGTGGCATGTGCACCCACATATTAAATAAATAGATAAATAAATAAATGTAAATTTAAAAGTTTAAAATGCAGATGCCAACCTGCCAACCAAATCAAAGGAGTCAATAATATCAACCCAGAGAATAGTTTTGAGGACATACAATGGTCCAGGATACCTTTAGGGTTATATTGCCTGTTCTAACAACATATCAACCTAAACTGTAAGTATTTTTGATAGAATTTCAAATATTTTGCATTGCAAAAGCAGCTAGCTAATGTGGTCATCCCAGTAAGAAATGAGAACCATTATTTCAACATTCACACAAACTATAAACCACCTCTCTAACTGTCTCTTTCCCAATTTTATCAGTGAATTGAATTTAAAATGTCAATTCCACCCTGCACATAGATGGGAAGACCCATTTAAATGAGCTATTATTTGGAGGGTCTCTCTCACCAGTTTTTCAGGGAATTAAATATCAGGGCAAGGATGTTTACATGAAGAGGTAAGGATACTAGCAATAAGGCATCTGGGATGTAACATAAATTGGAAATTTCATATAAGAATGAATTTTGATCATTTTTCTGGTTTAAAATCTTTCTTTTGAAGATGTTAAGCCAGTAGATTTGGCGAGTAGAACATTTACTTACTTTTTGTCCATCCTGAGAAAGGTCTGTTCTTTTCAGAACATGTCACCCACAACAAGTGGCACACAGGTATGTCCAGTTTTCCCCAACCCTTCACTGTAGTATCACCTTAGCAATGTGTCTTCCCAAGAATTTATACACAGTGGCTACAGGCTGAAGTCCAACTAGAAATGCCAGTGTCCTTTGGGGTGGGATTTTCTGAAAGGGGTAGAAACTAGGAGCCACTGAGGCAGTTTAAAGAAGCTGCCTGTTCAGGGACTCCTGGAACTTCAGAACTTCCCTCCTCTTGGGGTAAATCCAAGCCATCAGCCTGAAGCACATAGCTCAGGGCCTGAATCAACAGGGCCTTGGGATTTACAAGTAAATCTTTGGGTCAGATGCATCTATTTGAGCCCCCAAAAGCTCACCTCAGAAATTGACACTTCAGTTGAATATTCAGTTCTCAGAATTTGTGAGCCCTTCCATGGCTTCCTGCTTCCTAGAACTGCACTTTATTCATCACTGTCTTTCCCTCCTTCCTTTCTCAGTCCTTTTCACATTTCTTGCCTTACACTCTTTGGTTTTGATATATATCACATTTCCCAATCTGTGAAGACACTCCTGCTGTGTTGTTGCTGTTTCCATTTGGTATATGGAGCAAAAGTAATAGCTATTATATCCACAGCAAAAATGAAATCCCCGAGTCCCCAGAAAAATTAGACCAAGAAACTGCAATGACCTGTTATTCCCTTTATCTACTCATGTTCAAGCACCAGCCGTGCCCTCTCAATTTGCCACACTTATCTTTGTCCCTGTAACTTATTTATGCCTTCTCCTCCTACTGTTACACATGCTCAGTATAAAAGTGATGTCAACAAATGTCCATGTTTCTCTGAAGTTCACTCATTTATGTAATCATTACTGAACATTCAGTACCCTGTTCAAGGCACTGAAGGATATATGAGGTCTCTCTCCCTGGAGCTTTCTGTATAGCAGAAGAGACAGATGGTAATGAACATACAGATGTTATGTCAAGTGGCAGAAGTTCTGTGAAGGATCAGAGAGTGGGGTGAGAGGATCAAGGGTGACAGGCCTTCTGTTTTGGAAAGGGCAGTGTGGCAGATGCTCAGCATCTTGCTTACATCCCCTCAGTATTCACTTCAACACTCCAAAGGCTTCTCCTGTGATTTCCTGAAATGTTCTTCCTAAAAGTGATCCCCCTACCCTACCCTGTGGCAATGGGAGAATGCTTGGCCTATAAGCTGGGCAAACTAGATGTGTTAGTCATCTCCAGTCCCTGGAAGAACTCCCTGAGCAGATGTCAATGTCCTCACTAGTTAGGCTAACTCTTAAGCACATGCTACCTGGTCCCCTGAGATCCTTAGTAGGCCTGAGTGCCAGATGCCCACTTGATGACTGCTGGATAGCATGCCCCCATCAGATCCCCTTTCCTTCTGCCTTACTCACCCTGTCCCTTACTTGCCTTTCCTAGGTTTATCTCTCAAGGAACCTACTAGAATATGAATAATAATTGTCTGGGGTCTACTTCTGAGTCCTATGGTAAGGTAACACTTGAGCACGTGTGTGACCTAGTGAAGGGTAAACTTGGTGAAAATGAGTGGTAAGAGAATTCTAACCTAAGAGAGCCAACAGGCCAGAGCTTCTAAGTAGAATCAAGCTTGGGTATTTGAAGAGCATCAAAACTATACTTCAGGAACAGGGTTAGGATAGGCATTAGAAAAACTATTCCTTCTCACTTTATACTGTTAATATCTCCCTTAATTTTTCTTCTCACCACTTCCTTTAGCTTGTCCACTTCTCCCTTTCCCTGTGGCAAATTTTCTGAAAATTGCCATTTTACTTAGATTCTTGATTTCACTCTGTACCTTTAGGATGGTAAGGCTTTTTGTTTGTTTCTTTGGGGGAAGGAAGGTTTGGTAAATATTCTTACTAAGCTTCCCACGACAGCCTTGAACTTGTATGGTTTAGGAGAACACTAAACTCCATCCTCCTGCCTTAGTCTCACAAGTGGTGGGGTTACAGGTGTGTGCCACCACACCTGGTCTTAACTGTGCTTTTAAAGCTAAAAGGCAAGAAATCCCCAACCCAACCACTGATAGATGTTAAGGAGCTAGGAGACTAGCCAAGGCCCTTCCTGGGGAGATAGCCTTCAAATGAAAAGTAGTAGGCTTTCTATATGTCTCCCTAAACGTAAAAATGATGAGGGGTACCACTTTGTCCAGTTCCATGGCCATCACCACTGATAGCTCTGAGAACTCACTATGTTTCCAGATTCATCCCATGAGCTTGGCCCTTATCTCTAATCCTTACCCTGTTCTGAAACCTAGAATGTACCTACCTATAGCCTGTCTGCTTTGCTTTCTTTGACACCCTGGGCTACACATGAGATGCCCAGAAGCATTTTCTGAGGCCACTGAGCCCTCACTGTGCAGCTGTGGGTCCTGCAGAGGCAGCCACTTTGATCCTGAACAGGAGACTCTAGATCACAGGGACTGTGGAGCTGTCTTTCAGCAGCTGCCATGAGCTTAGTGCAGATGCCTCCCAGAGCAGGGCTGCTTTGCTGACTCCTGGGAGGTTCATCATCAAAACTCCCTGTCCTGACCCACATTGTGCCTCTCTTCATTTGTGCTTCTGGCTGGAGCTAGCAGGGAACTGCTGGCAGAGTCTATTAGCACTCTGTTATGCTCTCAGTTTCTTCTGGAGAAGATGGCTTCTAAAAGTTCATTAGCAAAAACTGAGCCTGGGGAGGGGCATGGGGGGATAAATAGCAAGGCCAGAAAGGCAGGCCAGAGAGATCAAGCTCTAGTGGCAATGTGGTCAGTAATGGATGTGGAAGATGGGGCACAGTCCTCAGCAAGACCACTAATGTCTTCAAGGATGAGGTCTCCCCAAGAATGAGCAGTATCCGTTTGGGGGACTCTGTTTACCCCTTTCTAATTCTTCTTAGCTCTTACTAAATGCCCATAAGTTGGTTGGTTTTGTGGCATCAGCTGGGAACCAGAACCGTGTGCTGGATAATAGCTTTGAACAGCAGGAATGTACACCACTTCTGAACTTGACCATTCAAAAACTCCTAGGAGCCTTGGTCCTCTCTTTCCCACTATGCTTAGGAGCTCAGTATTCCAGGCTTACACTAAGTTTTGAATGAGGGAGAAACAGAATTTTTATTGTATTAAAACACACTTCTTTTGTTTTGTTTTTGTTTTTGTTTTTGTTTTTGGAGACAGGGTTTCTCTGTGTAGTCCTGGCTGTCCTGGAACTCCCTCTGTAGACCAGGCTGGCCTCAAACTGTCAATCTGTCTCTGCCTCCCAAGTGCTGGGATTAAAAGTATGTGCTACCACTGTCTGGCTAAAACACTCTTATTTGTATATATGTTATCTACTCTAGTGTTACCTAGCTTAACCCATATCACTTTTCATTCTGCCTACTCATTCATTCATTTGCGTATTTGTTTACTCAACTTCTAAGCTGTCATTCATTCATGCACTATTAACTATCTTATGCATGCTTAGCACTGAACTTCAGTATAAATAAATGTTGGGATCATCTAGGTCAGAGGATGGATATAAAACAGAGAAAATGATAACCAGATATCAGAAGTACATACTAGAAGTACGTACAGAAGTACATAAGACCATGTTGTCTACAGAGAAACAAATACTCAAAACTTGAAGTTATATTCTTTCTTAGTGTCATTCTTTCTCAAATTTCTTTCAGGAAGTGTTTACCAGTGCATACTTCACCATTGCTAAAAAAAAAAATATGAAAGACTCTCATCTTTCAATCAGCCAATCACCCTAAACCATTTCCATCAGAAAAAGTTGTGCAAGGGAAACAACTTGCAAGCCTTTTCTCACTCTATTCTTTCTCTCAGGACTCCCTTCCTTATTTATCCAAGTCTCTTCTTAGCATTGCTCCACTTCAAGTGATATCATTGTTCTGTGTATACACTGGCCTGTAGGATTAATACATTTAACAACTTACATGAAGAATCCTGTAAGAACTTACCAGGGGACACAGGAAAAATAGAAAACATAAATAGTCCTATGTTTTCAAAAGAAAATGAATTATTGATCAAAATTCTTTCTATAAAGAAAATTCTAGGTCCAGATGGTTTCACCACTAGGAAACAGTAACCAAATATTTAAGGAAGCAATAATATAATCTAATATTAATTCTTTTAGTGACTAGAGGAGGAATAAATGCTTCCCAACAAAATGTACAAAGCCTCAATAACTCTAACATCAAAACCCAATGAAGGTCATCTCAAAAAAGACTACAGCTAATATCATATCATACTTGATGATAAAATGTTGAGTGCTTTTTTCTAACCTGGGGAAGAATTCAAAACATCTACTCTCATTATTGTAACAAGACATGAAGGTAGGATAGAAAAAGAGGTCAATGTTATTGAGACACTGTATGTAAGTAAAAATCCCTACAGAATCTACAGAACACTGCTACAATTCAGCAGTTAATTCAGAAAAGTATCACTGTGTATGGGATATAAGATTAATACATAAAAATCAAATATCTGTGTGTAGTGGTGATGTATACCTATAATCTCAGCTCTTGGGAAGTAAAGGCAGGGGAATCACTGCACATTCAAGACCAGCGTATTCTACATAGTAAGGTCTAGACCTGGTCTCCCCCAACCCCACAAAATGATATATATGTGAGTGTGCATGTGTGTGTGTTCGCATGCATGCATGTGTATAATGAAAAATTAGAGAATTAAATGAAGGGGGATACAATTTATAGTAACATCAGAATAATCAAGTACATAGAAATAAATCTTAGAAAAGGTGTGTAAGGTTTTTAAATGAAAAACTACCATCATTGATAACATAAATTAAAGACTTATATGATGAAGAACATACCATATTCAGGGACTGAAAAGATAACTCTGTTATACATGTTCATTTATCCCAAATTCAATGGATATGAGTGACTCAGAACAATGCTAGTCAAAAATCCCAGCATGGGGTTTTAATATAATTAATAATATTATAATTTTAATATAATATATAATTTTATTAATTCTTTGAGAATTTCATATTCACTGTTCCCCAGCTACTCCCAGATCCCTCCATCTCTTTATTCACCTAACTTTGTGTCCTCTTAAAAAAACCTTCAAGTACAATTTTTACTGTCCAAATATTTTTGAGTGTGAAGTCTGTTCTGCAGGATAGTTGACCTACCTATATTGACTCTAAAGGTAAGTGAAAATGCATAGATTATGGAATATCTAAAATAATTTTGCAAGAAAATGAATTTGGAGGATCTATACTACTTGATAACAAGACTTACTATATATTTCACAAGTTAAGACAATCTGGTTTTGGCAAGAGGTAGACATGTAGATCAATAGAGAGTCCATATACAGAATCAAACATAGACAGGTAAATTTTGGAAAATGGCAGTAAGTCAATCTAATGGAGGGGGATTTTTTAAGCAAATGGGTTTAGAACAACTAAGCAGAGATATAAGGAAAAATAAAATGTAGCCTCCCACACACTTATTCTACATATAAGAATTAGAGGACAATAGACCTAAGTTCTAATAAAAGTTAGAATCACAAAATTTCTAGAAGAAAAATGGCTGTGAAAATCTTTGTGAACTTAAAGGAAGCAGATTTTGCTGATAGGATCTAGCCATAAAATAAAATATTGTCGAGCTGGACTTTGTCAGATTAAATTTTTCTGCTCATTAAGAGATTATCAAGGTTCAGCATGTAGCACAGTAGTAGAACATTTGCTAATCATGCCTTTTTAAAAAACCTTATAGGTACTTTGCATGTACATTATGATTTCCAGTTTTGTGTTTTTGTGGGATTTCTTTCTGTGTATGTCCGAGTCTACAGATGTTCCTTGTGCTCTTTCTTTGGCTCTTTTTCTTCTGTTTATTTGTTTTGTCCTATTCTGGTTTGTTTGTTTATATTATATCTTACTTTATTATTTTTAGATGTCTGTATTCTAATGAGGGGGAGAGTGTGGATTTTAGGGTGGGGAGTAAGGAGGATTTGGGAGGAAAGCCATAATAAGAATACATTGTATGAAAAACAATCTACATTCAATAAAAAACATCTGTGCTTAATCCCCAGCATGGGGAGTAGGGAGATTGGCATCATTAAAAAATTAAGTATAGCACAAAACACTAGGAGCGCTTGTAGTTCATAATATTAGCATAGAACTTTTATTATTTAACATATACAAAGAACTGCTGCAATTTAGTAACATCAATAAAAGAGAAAAACAATGGAAGATGAGAAAAAGCCTTAACTATACACCTCACAAGACAAGATGTAAGACTGTCTAGTAAGCACATGGCACATGAAAAGATGCTCAAAGTTATTTGCCAATAAAGAAATATAAATTAAAAGCACAATGAAATTACATATGTGCTACAATGCATCCTAACACATGCAATGTAGGTGGCAATGCAGAACAACTAGAATGCTGACACTTTGCTGTGCCACTATAATGGTACAGCCATTCTTTAAGGATTCTTACTTCCACCCATGCCTTACAAATCTAAACTTGTACTTGCTCTGCAGCTAAGCAATTTTACTCCTAGGTATCAACACAAGTAAAAAATAGAAATCAATAAAAGAATATTTATGTGAGAACATATTTTATCAATAGCCTCAAACTTGAAACATCACAACTTAAAGGGGTAAATAAACTGTGATATTTGTATATATTTGCTGGGGTCAGTGTAATGGGGGAGACATGGAGACAAGGTTTTACATGTTGCCTAGGCTGGCCTGGAACTTTCTACACAGTCAAGGTTGGCCTCAAACTCTTTACCATTTTTGCTCCAGCTTCTCTGGCCCTGGGATTGTGCCACCACACCTGGAAGAACTGAGGTATATACTTACAGCGGATTATTGTTTTGCAACTGAAAACCAAATTACTGTGAGTTAATTCCAAAAACACTAACCTGAATCAAAGATGCCAGATCTTTTTTAAAAAGCATTCTAGTGATTCAACTTAGGAAGCTTTGAACAGGAAAATCGAATCTATGTGACAAAAGTCTCAATAATGGGTTGGTAACGGCAGTGAGAGACCGACTGGAAAGGAGTTTTGAGACTCAGAATCATAAAAATTTACTATACTTTGTTTGGGGAGGGTGCGGATGTGTATAACAAATAGCATTCAGCATAAAACTTGTGCATGACTCAAATCACAGTATCCTCTTCTCCCTTGATAATGTTATGCTGAGAAATATAACTCTGCATTATCGTTTATTATTTTCACACATTGTCATCCATTTTAGATTTTCTTGGGTCCCTTGGGTAGAACTTGAGGACCCTATGATTTGTTGATTGATTATCAGACAGATTACTTGTTGGATAATAATCAGACAATAAAATGGAAAATAAAATATTACATAACACTGGAAAATGCCCACTGTTTCTAGTCTTCTGGGAGTCAACCCCATTGCAAACATGGGTTCCTATTCCCAGTGAAAATCAATAGCCCAAAGTCATCTATGTTTTATTTACAATAAACAAAGAGGCACAAAAATAAGAGTAAGCTTTTGTCTCCTAGATTTTTGAGGTAATGCCATGTAATTATTACTGTATTTCTCAACTTTAGTGAGGCAGACCAAGAGACATCTGATGAATCACTTTTTCATTCATAAACCTCTGCTCATATCTTTCATCACTTTTATACTCCTAGAATAATAGCAGAGAAACAGTACTTGATGGGCCTGCATTATCAGATGCTATTGGAAAGGTCTAGATAAGAGTGCTGAACCACCTATTAGTATTCTGCATGCAAACCCTTCTCTATAACCCAGAGTCATCTGTATCCTGGCAACCCTCAAAATTTCATTCTCATTGAAATGGTAGATCTTTATCAAAATATAATTATAGCCTTAATTTGAAAGATAAATTTTGATTGCCAGTGCCATGCCCAAAGGAAGAAATAATCAGGTAGAAGAGTGCTTAGGCACAATTGTTAACCATATAATCAATGTCATGAATCATTCATTCCTGAAGAGCACACACACACACACACACACACACACACACACACCTACCACCACCACCAACAACAACAACGACACAACTGTGGGGAAGTTGTGTGGCACAGAGTAATCAGGAGGAAAATCCTTGAGGTACCAGACTTAACCTTTGTTCATCTTCTCATGACATCGCCCATGTGCCAGTCATCTGTTTCTACATGGAGGCATTTGGTGAAGGGCTAACCCAACCTTGACCAGGAAGTAGCTCAGCTTACAAACTCTTATGAGTCAAGTACCCTGGAAACAGACCTTTATATGGATATTAGTGTGGAGGAATCTTGTTAGGAAATGGTCTCTGGGTCAAAACTGTAAAGAAACTGAATGAAATAGGACTGGACACAAAAAAGTCATAAAAAAGAAGCTTGGACTAGTGTTCCAGGAAGCATTAGAGTGTTTGGAAGTGAGATGGCTCTGTAGAGTTGTCCTAAACTGAGATAAAGCAACCTGGCCTTTATAAAAGATTGTACTGACCAGTCAACGTCTAGGATAGGGTATGATCTTGGCTGAGGCAACTTTCTTCATTGGAGGAAATTCTTAGAGAAGGACTCAGCTGTGACCCATCAGCTACCTGCATTCATTTTTGGTGAATGAGTGACTGAGGGATAGGTACTTGAATCTTGTTGAAGAGAGGGAAATTGAATAGTGTGTCAAAGTAGCCCTTGAATGTCCTTTGATGATAGTGACTATGGGATCTGGGGAAAATAATCTGAATTGGACTACACATGAATTGAACCATAAAAGCAGTTCTGTCCCCTGAAGCAGCAAGGACTTCCAATGTTCATGCTAAGTTCCCTCACAATGTGTGATTTGTTCTAGGGGATCAGAAATAGTCCTCCTACTTTTCTCATTCAATTGATGCAATCCCAACTTTCTAAAACTATAATTTGCTGGAGAGTTAGTACTGTTATCTCTTTCACTGCTAAAGTGACCCAAAACCTGAGACTAACTTGATCGTGGGACTAGGGAAAAGCCTACTACAACTATTCTGCTAAAGGAATGTAGCAATAAAATGATTCCTAATGCCATATGGCTATCTCCATAGATCAGTGCACTGCTCAACTTTCACCAGAGAAGCTTCTTCTTGTCATATACAGGAATTAACAAAGAGACCCACAGCTGGACAATGTGCAGAGTGAGCAACTTTGGAGTACTCATCTTTAAGTGGGATGTCTTCTTCAAACCCTTCCTGCCAAGGCTCAGGAATCTATGTGGAAGAGGAGGTGGAAAAAGCATGAAAGCCAACAGTAGCGGACTACTCCAAGGACATAGTGTCCAGACACAATGTGTCTAGTACATATATGAACTGAAAACCTGCACTAGTTCAAACCAGACAAAAAATATCCCAGCATAGAGAAGATAAAGTGTACAGAAAACCTTGCCCCTAACCAAGAAATTATTTGCAATCAATATCTTCCAGGAAAAGGAAAATCAGTTTTCTTCAATGGAAGGTCACTGCATATATCAACAGCACTCCAGGGCAGGGACCATGCCCAGGAGTAATACCCAACACAAAACTGACTCCATGATTTGGGGTATTTTTTTCTTTGTACCTATTGGGGTTTGTTTTGAATTTCATTTTTGATTTATTGGTTTTTTGTTTTTGAGATAGAGTAAAAGAACATGAAGTTGGGTGGGTAAGGAGGTAGGCAGGATCTGGGAAGAGATGGGGAGGGGCAATAATACTATCAAAATATACTTTATAAAAAATTGAATAATAAAAATTACATATTTCATGCATATATGTGTGTGCCTGAGTGTATACATGTGCACTCCATATGTGCAGGTACCTGCAAAGCCAGAAGATGGCATTGGATCACCTGGAACTGAAGTTAGAGTAGATGATGAATCTCTCTATGTATGTGGGTGCTAGCAACTGAACCCAAGTCCTTTACAAGAGCAGCAAGTGCTCTTAACCTGAAAACCTTCTCTCTATGCTCCTGCTGTGTCTTTTAAGATGTATACCTTTGAGACACTACATGAGACGAGGCAAGAGAGTAGAAGTCACACACTTCAGTTCTTTGCTTCAGGCTTCTGTGCTCTTTTAGGTATAAATGGTTCATTAGTTTGGGGATGGAGAAAGAACCAAGCATGTATAATAGTCTTGCTTCACTGAATAGAATCAATGGGTTTTATTTTACATATTTTGCAATATACAGTAAACTCTTCCTGAGACCTTTGGGAAACCTTCAATTTGTAAACCCAGAGGTTTCACCTCTGTGGCAATCTGTTTCCATGCCCCTGGTATTTATGACCTCAATTAATTCCTACTCCTGGACTTGGGACTTGCTTCTTTCCATTAGCAAAACTAGTCATGTGCTCAATCAGAATGCCTAGAAGCTTCTGCCTCTATATTCTTGGGGAGCCTGAGCTGTCAGGTAAGTCATCCAGCTACCCTGCAGGAGAATCATGTGGGGAGAGAGAATCCCTGAAACTGCATAGAAAAAGGGACAGAAGCACAGTCAGCTGGACATCTCATGGGAATTGAGCCCTCAGGTGACATGCCACCTGACCTGTCACCTGAAAGCCTAGCCAGAATGGCTAGCTAACTTCATCCCAGACTGCAGAATTCAACACCAACGGATAAGCAGCTATTGCTCAAGCTTGGGATGCAACAGTAAAGAGAATAGTAGCAAACAGTAGCAATCTCAAGGTCAAGTACCCACCCCACCATGTCCACTCATTACCCTTCAACATCACAACAGTTTTTTCTCATTCAACGGCCACTTCTCACAAATAAACACACTTTGGGTTCTCTCACAATAGTTACTGCATTCACAAAGATGACTAGATCGAACTGTTGAAAGAAAAGAAAGGGAAGGAAGGAGGGAGGGAGGGAGGGAGGAGGGAGGAGGGAGGGAGGAGGAGGGAGGGACCCCTCACTAGGCTGCTAGAGCTGGAGGTTGGGAGTTGGGCTTCTTCAGTAACTAAGTAGTTCAATACTTTGTGTTAATTTCATAGGCTTTGGGCTCCGAACCCCCAGTTCAGCAAATTTACAAATGACTCCCTGCTACCACTTTCAAGGTCACTCACTAAAAGATGAGACTAAGGATGTTAAATGTTGAGTATCATGATCTATGCCAATTATATGCCCCAGAAAGGACTGAACAAGAAATCCACCACATCAAAGAGGACACATAGTAAAAGAGGCCAGAGCTGTCCTGCTCAGAATCAAACTTCCCATCTGTCACCATTAACCAAAACACCTCTGGGAAGTCACCCAGTCTTTTATGCCCTCATTTCCTCACCTGTAAATGGGAGTCATAACACTTCCTACTTCCTAAGATTATTGTGAGGAGTGAATGAGCTAATGTATGTATAGAGCATAGATAAATGCCTGGTTATTCTTTTCCTGACTGTAAATGATTGTACTGTAGGAATTGGGAAGAAATGTACACGGATTTAAAATCGTATAAGTAGCTCTTTTAGTGACTACACACTAGGAAAGGATGCCAACTTTCAGAAATTATATTCTATATAATTGCTCTCTTAAGAGGGCAGGGTCAGTATGGCATGGTGAAAGGAATGTGAGCCAAGAAATGTGGATCTAGGTTCCTACTGCAGCCCTGCTTTAGCTACACCATGCAGGAAAAGTTATCTAGAAGATAGGACTAATGACAGGGACTTTGCCTAAAGAGGCTGAACCAGATTGTCCCTCTGAGAGCCTTTTGTATCTACACCTTTCCAAATCTCGTTGAGGAGGAAAGGGTGGAGTAGAATTGCCATCTATTTTAAGATGGAGATCTGAACTGAATTTGGTCAAACTCAAAACACCAAAGCAGAGGTTGAGGGGGTTAGGGAATTCCTTTACACAAGAGAATAAATTAGCCACACACAGACTGCACCCAGTCTATACTCCCTAGGCCCCCAGCAGTTAGATGTGGCTGT